>NW_006239253.1:249829-251713 GCF_000226075.1 Solanum tuberosum | reverse complement strand
ATGTAAGCCAAAATGAACTCAAACAATGATGACCCAAAATGCCCTCTTCTCATATTTATTCTATATTTAAGTTATTTATCCAGATACAATATATATTTGACTAAATACACATACATCATCTTCTTATTTTGAATTTTAGAGATAAATCTAGCACTAATTTATAATACTAATTAGAACTAAAAGAAATATAGATTTACAAAAATAAGAAGTTCGTACGAGAATTAAACTTAAAAGTCATCATAAAGATACACACGAAAGAAAGAATGAAAGAAATAATACAATACATATATCATTGCGACTTTAATCATTAAAATAAAAAATAGAAGGAAAAACAAAATCAATACATATTGTCTAAGATCTTGTCATATCCACTTCACAAGCCTATCAATATTCAAGAGCTTTCTTCTTCTTTTTCAAGTCAAACAAAAGTAGAGAAACATCACTCTTGTTGATATCCATTTCACAAATCTATCACTATTCAAATGCTTTCTTTGTATAAAAATTAAATTTAAGAGTCATCATAGAGATATATATAAAAAAAAGGGGAAAAAAAGTAAAAAGGAATAGTACAATACACATATCATTAAAAATAGAAGGAAAAGAAATCAATACATAATTATCTAAGTTGTTGTCAATATCCACTTCACAAACCTATCAATATTCAAGAGTTTTCTTCTTCTTCTTCGTTTTCAAGCCAAATAAAAGCATGAATATAATTCTATAGTAAAAATGAAGGATAACTTTTGGATAAAATCTCATGAAACAAAAATATGAATTTATATAGAAATAATAGAGGAATATCATAAGGTATCTTAACTTTCATATTTAATATTTAAGGGTTATGAATATGAAAAGTTGTAATTATGAGAGTTATAACTATATGCATATTATGTCTAAATAAAGAAGATATATTATGGTGGGAGAGGGTTATGAATATGAAAAGTTGAAAATTATGAGAGTTCTGAATATATGCATATTATATCTAATAAAGAAGATATATCATAGTGGGAGATGAAAAATTGAGTAATTGAATATAAAGACTTTATGAGTTATTAAAATAAAATAGATAATTAAATGAAGAAAAATGGTTTAAAAAAAAAGGAGGAAAAAGATAAATAAATGGAGGTCATAGAGAGGTGCCACATCACCTTGCCTATATTCCTCCTTTATATAAATATATAGATTAGAAAAACTATTAGAAGTTATATTTGTCATTTTATAATAAGAGAAAGGGCACAAAAAATTCTTGACAAAAAAAATGTCAAATAACTTGAGCATAAATTTAACTATTTTATACATGCTCTTAATAACAACAATTACATGAATAATATAAAAATCAAGCTAAAAAGATATCAAGAAAATATATAATAAATAAATAAAGGAGAAAGTAATACAATACGAGCATCATTTTTACAACTTCCATTATCAAAAAAAATATGAATTCAATAAATAGATTCATCAATTCATAATTCTTCGAACACTTGTCGTTATCGGTATTCATTTCACAAGCCAATCTTCATTAAAGAATTTTATTCTTCAAGATTAAAACATAAATATAATACCACATGATATATATATATATTACTACTTCAAATATGAAATAATAGAATGATCATATTTATAAAGATAAAATGATGGAAATACCATAAGGTGTTTTAAATTTTAAATTAAATAGTTAGGAATTATGAATATGAAAAGTATGAGTTATGAATATTATTAAGAGTGAATATGGAATAATTGAGTTGTGAATGTAAGACTTTTAATAAAGCAAATAAAGGAGGAATAAAAACAAAATAAAGAAGAGAGGAAATAGTGCTTAATGTCTATAGTTACGTGGGAACTATTTCATGAAAATGGATATCAACCTTTGTTGTTTAAATGAAT
>NW_006239253.1:246382-249405 GCF_000226075.1 Solanum tuberosum | reverse complement strand
ATATATATAAAATTATTTGTTTATTCATTAAATTAAAATAAGATTAGTTAAATTTTTTCTCACTTTATCCCTACAATTAACATTCTTAAGGAAATATTATATATATAAAAATAACTAGAAAATAATGGATTCATTAAATGCTTTGAATTTCAAGAAAATTAGTAGTGCTATTCTCAACGTGGAATATAATTATTGAAATTGTAAATTATTATTATTATTTTGTAGAGGTATTAATTAATCAATAAATTAATAAATATTACTTTAAAGAATGCTTTTAAAATTTAATGAATATACCTTATTTCCCCCCTTAAAAACAAGGGATACTAAAAAGGAAGAAGAATGGAAGAATAAACAACAATGAAAGATCAAAAAATTGGAAGAAAGAGAGTGAATAAAGTATTGAAGTGAATATAAATAAATGCTTCTTGGGCAGTGTTTTTTATTGGGAAGAAAAGAATTTCTGGGCAGTGTAATTTTTTGAAATCATCTAATGGTTTAAGACTTTTCTTTTAGTGATTTTACTTTTAAAGGGTACTTTGAGTGCAAGAAAAAAATGTATTTACCCTATCACCCTTTTCATCCCTGTGAAATTACGACCTTACCCCAAAAAAGTAAGATTGCGCCAGGTCGTGCCAAAAAAGTGTCCTGCCTTTTAATTTTACTCTAACAACAATACCTAGTGTGATCTCATAAGAAACAATACCTGGTGTGATCTCATAAGAAGGTTGTAATGACTTGTTTCCGTCGTTATAGAAATGCCAACATGAGGGAAATTTGGGACCGAAAAACTTTTTCGTAGTATTTGGATTTTCCCAACCTAATCCAGATTTGGATGAAATCAGAGTCTTTAAGGTGTAGGAAAATCTGGGAACAATCGGGTGAATTATTTATGATTTTGATTACATAAGTAGTTAGATAACTTGTTAAGGAATCCGTACGACTTTACGGAATTGAATTCGGGCGAGTAGAACGCCCGAAATCGATCTTAGCATAAAGGGTATTTTCTGAGCGTCGTTGGTTAGAGGTGTGTTGTGAAATAGGGGTTTTGGAATTCTTTAAATAGCTTACTGGTTCGTCCAAGCCGCCTTGGCGGGGGGTTTTTGCCGCTCTGGCGGGGACGCTACAGTGGGGTGAGAGTTGTTGTAGTGGGCTTGACGCGACTAAAGGTCGTTAATAAACCCCTAAACGACCTTATTATGCATTTTTCGACTTTTAGAGCTAAGGAACGAACCCCAGGCAACTCCTACTCGTTTTCCACCATTCTTGAGGCTAAAGGTAAGTTTTTCGCTCCCTGAATTCGTTGTTCGATCCATAAAACATAATAGAATGGGTAATTATCGATGGAGGAAGGTTTTGATTTAGATTCTATGGTGGAATTAACCCTAATTGGGATGATTGAGATCATGGTTTTGATCTAGGGTTCATAGAATTGTTAGCAATCAGGGTAATTAGAGATTGTTTATTGATTCTCGTATTATATTGATTGTTTGTAGATCAAGAACAAGCGGAATGAATCTGAAAAGGAAAGGTTCAAGGTTCTTAGGGTTTCAAGCTTGTTTCGAGGTAGGTGATGGTTGTAATTTTGTGATTGTGTAATGTATGTTTATTCTTGTTTCATTATGATACTTGTATGTATATGGATGTTGCATTATTGATCACAATTGTTGTAATTGAGATAAAGAATGATGAATGCCATGAATCATGACTTAAATGTATAATCTTGAAAAAGCTTAAGGCTCAAATCCAACAGCTTCTTGATAAGGGATTTATTCGCCCTAGTGCTTCCCCATAGGGTGCTCCAGTTTTGTTTGTTAAAAAAAAGGATGGTAATATGAGAATATGTATAGATTACCGGCAATTGAATAGGGTCACTATTCGATACAAATATCCTTTGCCTCGAATAGATGATTTTTTTTTACCAATTGCAAGGTGCAACATGTTTCTCTAAGATTAATCTAAGATCCTGTTACCATCAATTGAAAATTAGGCCTAAAGATGTGTCCAAAACGGCTTTTAGAACTCGCTATGGGCACTATGAGTTTTTGGTCATATCTTTTGGCTTGACCAATACTCCTGCCGCTTTCATGAGTTTAATAAACGGGGTGTTCAATCAATTTCTTGATTCTTTCATAATAGTCTTCATTGATGATATTTTGGTTTATTCAAAATGTGAGGAAGAGCATGTCGACCATCTTCGTATTGTATTGGGTATTCTTGGGAAACAAAAATTGTATGCTAAATTTTCTAAATGTGAATTTTGGTTGACTTCTGTTGCATTTTTGGGGAATGTAGTTTCGAAAAAAGGGGTAATGGTAGATCCTCAAAAGATTGAGGCGGTTAAGAATTGGGTTCGGCCAAGTTCAGTGACTGAAGTTAGGAGTTTTGTGGGGCTCGCTAGCTACTATCATTGATTGTGAAGAACTTTGCTTCTATTTCCACTCACTTGACAAAATTGACCAAAAAAAAGATACCATGTGAATAGACTGAAAAATGTGAGGAGAGCTTTCAAAAGCTCAAGACTCTTTTGACTAACGCACACATTCTAGAATTACCGGTTGAAGGTAAGGGTTTTATTATTTATTGTGATGTTTCACATTCTAGTTTGGGTGCTGTGTTGATGCAGGATAAGAATGTTATAACTTATGCATCGCGTCAATTGAAGGTGCATGAGAGAAATTATCCAACACATGATTTAGAGTTGACAGCGGTAGTGTTTGCTCTTAAGATTTGGTGGAATTACCTCTATGGTGTTAGGTATGAGGTGTTTACTGATCATTGTAGTTTGCAACATGTGTTCACTCAAAAGGATCTGAATTTGAGACAGCGAAGATGGATAGAGTTTCTTAAAGATTATGATGTCACCGTTCAATACCATCCGGGTAAGGCTAATGTGGTGGCAGACGCTTTGAGTCAAAAAACGGTGAGTATGGGTAATTTAGCTTGTTTGAGTGTATCCGAGCGACCTTTGACTAAAGAAATTCAGACCTTAGAGTCTAAGTTCATGCAGTTGGGCATCTCAGAAA
>NW_006239253.1:205783-242292 GCF_000226075.1 Solanum tuberosum | reverse complement strand
GTTAAGTGTGAGGTGTTTACTGATCATCGTAGTTTGCAGCATGTGTTCACTCAAAAGGATCTGAATTTGAGACAGCGAAAGATGATGGAGTTACTTAAAGATTATGATGTCACCATTCAATACCATCCGGGTAAGGCTAATGTGGTGGCAGACGCTTTGAGTCAAAAAACGGTGAGTATGGGTAATTTAGCTTGTTTGAGTGTATCCGAGCGACCTTTGACTAAAGAAATTCAGACCTTAGAGTCTAAGTTCATGTAGTTAGGCATCTCGGAAAGAGGTGGGGTGTTAGCTAGCATTGAAGTGAGGGCCACATTCATTGATAAAATTAAGGCCAAACAAATTGAAGATGAAAATTTGGAGGAGCTTAGAAAGAAGATTGCGATTGGTAAGGCACAAGAAACCACTCTTAATGCGGAAGGTGTACTTAGTTTCAAAGGAAGAATTTGTGTTCCTCAAGTTGATGATTTGATTAAAAAAGTATTGACAGAATCTTATGGCTCGCGATATTCTATTCATTCGAGTGTGACCAAAATGTACCGAGATTTGAAGCGAATTTATTGGTGGCCGGGCATGAAGAAAGATATACCAGAGTTTGTGGCTAAGTGTCAAAATTGCCAACAAGTAAAATATGAACACCAAAGCCCTGCAGGTTTGCTTCAAAGAATGCCAATTTTGAAATGGAAGTGGGAAAGGATAGCCATCGATTTTGTGGTTGGTCTTCCTAAGATGTTGGGGAAGTTTGATTCTATTTGGGTAGTGGTTGATAGATTGACTAAGTTAACCTATTTTATTTTGGTAAGAATAGATTATAATGCTGAACAATTGACTATAGCTTATGTAAAAGAGATAGTGAGGTTGCATGGGGTGCCCCTCTCTATCATCTCAGACCGTGGTACCCAATTCACATCCAAGTTTTGAAGGAAATTACATGATGAATTGGGCACACAAATCACTTTTATTACAGCCTTCCATCCACAGACAGACGGGCAGTTAGAGAGGACTATTCAAGTGTTAGAAGACATGTTGAAGGCATGTGTGATTGATTTTGGAGGGCATTGGGATAAATTCCTACTTTTGTGTGAATTCTCCTATAATAATAGTTATCACTCCAACATAAATATGGCACCATTTGAGGCACTCTATGGGAGGGGATGTAGATCACCCATATGATGGTTTGAGGCTGGAGATGTGAAACCATTGGGGGCTGATTTAGTGAAGGATGCTCAAGATAAGGTGAGAAGTATTCAATCTAAGCTTCTAGCAGCCCAAAGTAGACAAAAGAAGTATGCGGATCATAAGGTAAGAGACATGACGTTTCAAACCAGTGAGAATGTTCTTCTTAAGGTATCACCCATGAAAGGGGTGATGAGATTCGGCAAGAAGGGTAAATTAAGTCTGCATTACATTGGTCTCTTTGAGTTTCTTGAATGTGTAGGACCAGTAGCGTATAGATTGGCTTTACATCCTAATTTATCGGGAGTTTATCCGGTATTTCATATGTCCATGCTAAAAAGGTATCATGATGACGGGGATTATATCATTAAGTGAGACTCAATTGTATTAGACAAGGACCTCCAATATGAGGAAGAACTTATTGCAATTCTTGATTGTGATGTGTGTAAGTTGAGGACCAAGGAGATTAAATCTGTGAAGGTTCAATGGAAGCATCGTCCAGTTGAGGAAGCTACTTGAGAGACCGAGAGGGACATGCGAGACAAGTATCTCCAATTGTTCGTCGATTCAGGTACTACTTCATTCTTTCCTTAGCCTATTTTTTTTCCTAAGTATGGTCACTCGGGGATGAGTGATGGGTAAATTGATATCTATTGTAACAACTGTTCAACTCGTTATAGAAATGTCAACGGGGGGAAAATTTGGGACCGAAAAACTATTTCACAGTGTTTGGATTTTCCCAACGTAGTCCAGATTTGGACGAAATCAGAGTCTTTAAGGTGTAGGGAAATCTGGTAACAATCAGGTGAATTATTTATGATTTTGATTACATAAGTAGTTAGATAACTCGTTAAGGAATTCGTACGACTTTATGAAATTGAATTCGGGTGAGTAAAACGCCCGAAATCGATCTTAGCGTAAGAGGTATTTTCTGAGCGTCGTTGGTTAGAGGTGTGTTATGAAATAGGGGTTTTTGAATTCTTTAAATAGCTCACTGGTTCGTGCAAGCCGCCTTGGAGGGGGTTTTTGCTGCTCTGGTAGGGCCGCTGTAGCGGGCTTGACGCGATTAAAGGTTGTTAATAACCCTATACGACCTTATTATGCACTTTTCGACCTTTAGAGCTAAGGAACGAACCCCAAGCGACTCCTACTCGTTTTTCACCATTCTTGAGGCTAAATGTAAGTTTTTTCGAACCCCCGAATCCGTTGTTCGATCCGTAGAACGTAATAGAATGGGTAATTATCGATGGAGGAAGGTTTTGATTTAGATTCTATGGTGGAATTAACCCTAATTAGTATGATTGGGATCATGGGTTTAAACTAGGGTTCACAGAATTGTTAGCAATCTGTGTAATTAGTGATTGTTTATTGATTTTCATATAATATTGATTGTTTGTAGATTAAGAACAAGAGGAACGAATCCGGAAAAGGAAGGATCAAGGTTCTTAAGGCTTCAAGCTTATTTCGAGGTAGGTGCTGGTTGTGATTCTGTGATTGTGTGATGTATGTTTGTTCTTGCTTCATTATGATACTTGTATGTATATGAATATTGCATTATTGATCACACTTGTTGTAAATGAGATAAAGAATGATGAATGTCATGAATCATGACTTAAATGTATGATCTTGAGAATATACTTGTGATTGTAATTATGGTGTGTTGATGGGATCGGTTGCCACATTCCGGCATAACTAACTTGGATCGGTTGCCACGTTCCGGCATAACTATGAAATCGGTTGCCACATTCCGACATAATTATTGGATCGGGTACCACGTTTCGGTATGCTAATTGTTTGGGCTTGGGTTCTATGAGAGGACCAATGACTTGTCATAATTGTGTATTTTGAGAAATGTGAAGTTGATCGTTGTTCATAAATGTTGATAATATGTTCATTATATGCATGTGATTATAATGTTGTGATGATTTGCTTATGTTGCACTTAGTGGGATAGCCGCATGATCCTACCAGTACACTGTGGTTGTGTACTGATACTGCACTTGCTCTTTTTTTGTTCAGTACAAGGCATCTTCAAGCGGCTATTGGCAGACCTCGCTTAGAAGACCAGTGATCGTTCGAATTCAAGGGTGAGCCAATTTTTTCGGGCTGCCATGAGTTCTCCTTTCGTCTATGTCCACATTTCAGACTTAGGCTTGTTTTAGTTAGTATTAGTTCATTAGTTGGGGTTGCATCCCTTCTTGTTAGACTTGTGAAACTTTAGATGATTTGGTACATTGACTTTCAGATTCTAGGCATTACTTCCGCAATGTTAGTTTTATTGTTAGACTTTTGTTACAGTTTATGGGAACTCCCTATTTCTTTCCTTAGTATTTGACTTGTTTCGTATCCTTAAATGCTTTAGTTTTTAGATTAGTTGCTTGTTTTGGGTTGTAGTAGTGGTTCTCCCACCTGAGGGTTAGTGTGAATGCCAAACACGACGGTCTAGGTCGTGACAAAGGTCTGGGAAAGGTAGAGTGTACAATAACAATACTTGATGAAAGTAGAGTATATGTGGATCTTATCCTACTTTGTTGAGATAGACATATATATTGTTTTTGATTGATTCCTCGGATGAAGAAAAAACATTGGAAAAATACAAGAGTGAAAAATTCTCTAACAATATATAAAGTATTGACAACAAAAATAGTACTTCTTATGTCCCTAATTACTTGTTCACTTTTGAATTGACACACCTATTAAGAAAACAATGATTGACATATTGAGTTTATCATTTTACCCTATTAATTATGAAGTGGATGAATTCAAAACTTAATATTTTCAAGAAGTTCTACCTTTTTCAAAGCAATTAATTGAGGGTATAATGGGTAAATTATTTTTGTCATTTCTTGATTTTTCAAAATGGACAAGCAATTAGGGACAACTATAAAAGGAAAAATGGACAAGTGATTAGGGACAGAGGGAGTAAATAATTAATGGGTCGTTTGGTAGAGTGCAGTGGCAGACCCATTAATATCCGACCCCCTTTGGCGGACAATTATATGATTTATATCTGGTGAAAATAATTTTTTAGGTATATATAGTAGATAACGAACCCCCTTAATCTACTTCGTGTGTTTATTTTTTTAGATTTTGAACCCCCTTATTGAAAATTCTAGCTCCGCCACTGGTAGAGTGTATAAAAATAATGCTAAATAGAGTTTATTAGTAATGTTTGCATTACAATGCATGTATTAGTGATGATTGCAATAATTATATATAGATTATTTTTATGCATTGTTTGGTTTGATCCATTAAAAATAGAATGCATTGCATTAAAAAATTATTTACAAAGATACACTTCACTATTATGGTGGAAAAGATATATAAAAGGTATTGAGGGGATATTGGGTCTTTAATTGAGTTAATGCATGCAATAAAACCATTGCATTGCTAATACCTAGAAATACCAAACAAGGTACTAGTAATACACAAGGCTAATACATGGATTAGTTTTTTTAATACACTCTACCAAACGACCCCTAAATATAATGACCTTTTCTGGTTGTTATGGGTAATCCAATGGTGAAAGATTTGGGTCAAAACTTTTTGAGTAGTAACTTGAAAATCTTAGGGTAGGCTAGGCAAGTCTCAGACGAAATGAAAGGTGAATTCGAATGAGTATAACTCCCGATATCGATCTTGGCGTGAAAGAGTTAGTTTGGAACGTCAAGTATTGAAAGTGTGTTGCGGAATGGGGACTTTTAGGGAGAATTTCGAATTTTTTTCCATGCAAGCCACTATAACGGGTGTCACTCCGCTATAGCGGATGGTCTCGCTATAGTGCGTTGTCCTGCTATAGCGGAGTTAGTCGAATTTTGATGCAAAAAATATCCAAAATCGATTATTATGTGACTATCTCGTTTTGGGGAAATGTGGGTGTTTTTTTCATTTGTTTTTATAAAGGTAAGTTAATTACTCTCTTAACATGTAATTTGATTTTTAAGCCCTAGAAACTATGGTGGTCAACCTTAGGGTAGAGTTTTAACTTGAAATTAAGGTGGGAAAAGTCCTATTTGGGCAAAATGATGATGTAATTGGCCTAACATTAGGATTTGAGTATAATTCTAGTATTGTTAGGCCATCATTGATTGTTGTGTTTTCTTATTATTTAGACTAAGAATAACTCAAGGCATTGTAAAAAGGGGAAAACTCTGGTTCTTTAGAGTTTCCAAGGTTTGATTCGAGATAGGTGATCGATGATTGCTTGTTTTCCAAGCTATGTAATATGTGCATATCAATTGTTATATGGTATTACTTGTGCAACGTATGTGAAGAAAACTAAAAGGCTAATGTGAAATGACACCATGTTGATAATCTCATGCAATGAACCCGTTTATTTATTTGTGGTTTCAAGTATGGTTGTTCATTGTGATTGTGATTGTGCATGTTGTTTGTAATTATTGGTTGACTCAGTACCATACTAGTACATAATACTAACAGTATGCTCGGATACCATGCTTGGTATGAAATACTAATGGTAGGCTCTGATACCACACCAGTATACTAAATTACTAATAGTTTGTGTGTGAATTCCATAAGAGGATCGGATATGTGCTATAGTGATCAAGTGGAACATGTTCATGCATTCATTAAGTAAAGAATCGTGACTAAGAGTCTATATCTGATGTGATTGTTGATATATGTGTTGACCTGTATTACTATAGTGTGGTTACTTGGTTACATTCATGTCTTGTGACTGGCCATATGATCCTACAAGTACATTGTGGTTGTGTATCAACAATGGCGGAGAAGGAAGGTCTTGATGTAACTGATATAGTTGTTGACACGTGACTATAAGGTCACATGTTTGAACTGTGAAAATAGTCTCTTACAGAAATGCTGGACAAGATTGTGTACAATAGACTCTATTTATTAGATTCTTCTTCGAACCCCACACATAGTAAAAATTTAATACATCAAATTGCTCTTTTATTATAGGGAGAGTATAAAAGTTCTACACCCATTTAGGGATATACTTTGAGATATTTTAGAAATTTGTTTAAAGAGATTTGAGGAGAAAAATTAAAAATTTAGTGAAATTTTAAGAAGAAAGAGAGATTTTGAAATTTCAATTTTTATTTTGATGGTTCGATTTAATAGACATAAACATGTTTGAATGGATATTATGTGCGAAGATTACAAAGTAAGGTTATTTTATGCCAATTATAAGTCTTATACAACACATTTTCAAAGTTATTTGATGTAATCTTTTTGCTTAAAAGGTAATTATCATAATTACATTTTTAAAAAACAAACTAGATGTTGACAAGTGGCCCAAAAACTTGTCATCTGGGCTTATTTTTACAAGGAATGATGACATGTTTTTGCACAGATGGCCCCAATTTTGGGACGGTACTATTTATCTTCAAATATAATGGTTTATGGTACTTAATTTTTATTTTTGCTACTAATTTAATGAAAAATTATGGAATAAGTTATTTTTAATTATGACCTAATTTCATAAGACATAAACTCATAGAACTTTTCTTGAACTTCTGCCTTGTCCGACAAAAGTTCTGTAGGAATAAGTTATGTCTCTTAAGCCATAAATTTATAGATTATGAACTGAACTAATGTCTCAAACGACATAAATTCTGTAGAAATTAAGTAGCATAACAAGGTATAACTGTGTTATATTACGATATGAAAATATAAATTTTTTGCCTTGTATATTTTATTTTCTGATGTCAGAAATATTTTTCCACTTTTTTGTTATTTAAAATATCGAAGGACAAAAATTGAACACCAACCCAAATTAGGGCATCCGTGCGAATGACCCGGATGGTGACGCTTGGGCTCAAGAATCGAAGTTGGCGGTTTGGGTTTTCATCGTGAAGCCCAATCCTTTTTAGTTTTTATCCTACAAACATAAATAAATGGAAAAATTACAGAAATCTCACCTTTTAGTTTACTTTTTATCATTATCCCCTATAAGTTTTACAAATCTCCAAAATCCCTTATTTTCGCGCATCAGATTAGTGTATCAACGCTTATATTATTGTATCTCGCACATCAGATTAATGTATCAACGCTTATATTATTGTATCTCACGCATGTATCAGTGCTTATATTATTGTATCTAGCACATCAGATTAATGTATCAGCGTTTATATTATTGTATCTCGTGCATCAGTTTAATGTATCGGCGCTTGTATTATTGTATCCGTTTGAGGGATTTCTGTAATTATAAACTTTTAAGGGATAGATTGTAATTTTACCTTAAAAGTATGTGATTTCTGTAATTTGCCCTAAATAAATTGATTTTTTTTTAAAAAAAGGAAAAACTACATAATTAGACATACTTCACTACCATAGTCCATATGTATTATTATTATCTATTTTTAAAAATATTACGTATCTTTACCATTAATTAAGAGTTTTCTACTATATATTGAGAAATATATACATAGAAACATGTATTTTTTTTCTATCATTTACACTAAAATAGAGAGAGGTGAGCGAGATTTTATTATGTATATCATATACATGTGAATCACACTAGATACATGTATGTGGTGTGATTCACATGTATTTAGTCCCAGATACATAGGAGAGTGGCGAGCAAGACGTGAGAAAAGTGAAAGAGGTGAATGAGTTTTGTTATGTATCCCAGATACATGAGAATCTACTTGGATACAATATATATTAACAAATTTGATCCCGTATATCTTGAGATACATGTATTTGAACACACCAAAATATGATAAGATACGTAATATTGCAAATTGAAGTGTATCTAAATAATTAGCTCCTAATAAGGTTAATGTAAGTTCCCCAATAAAAAAAGAGCCACTAATTGCTTCTTATTTGAATGATAAGTAAAGTGAAAGTCCAAGTAAATTATCATTGATCTCATGTTAGCGGGAATTGGTTATATTCCTAATATATTCTTTCCTAATTCATAATAAATTAATAATACTTCATAAATTTCATTTTAGGTAATTAGAGTATTTTGATAGATGATATAATTTAGTGAAAATTGTGTGAAATAGCAAACTATTAATTCAAATTAAATGTTATAGTCATAGTTTATTTTAATTGTAATTCGCAGCAAACATCCCATTTTTTGTCATCTGATTCGGTATACAATTAGTCATTTTATACATTTCGATATAAAATGTATAAAATGTGTTTGTGTTTGTAAAAACGAGAGAAAAGTATATATACATATACAAATACATATATTTTCATCCTATACACTTATAATTATACAAACTAAATAGGGATAGATTGTAATTTCATATTAAAACTATGTGATTCCTAAAATTTATACTTGTACAAATACATCTCTTATTATATAAATTACAATGTATAAATGAATTTATACAAAACTGAACAATTTGTATAAAACCGGATGTTTCATCTGATTCGATATACAATTAGCCATTTTCGGTATACAATTAGTCATTTTATACATTTCGATATAAAATGTATAAAATGTGTTTGTGTTTGTAAAAACGAGAGAAAAGTATATATACATATACAAATACATATATTTTCATCCTATACACTTATAATTATACAAACTAAATAGGGATAGATTGTAATTTCATATTAAAACTATGTGATTCCTAAAATTTATACTTGTACAAATACATCTCTTATTATATAAATTACAATGTATAAATGAATTTATACAAAACTGAACAATTTGTATAAAACCGGATGTTTCTAGCGAATTATACAAATCAAAAGCTCCATAGCAAACAAAAAATTTGCTATGGAGCGCAATTATGCAAACTATAGTTATAACATATAAATTTTTTTTTTTTTCTGTTTGCTATATGTGAAAGTTGTTCCTACATACTAATTTTAAATAAAATAACAAAGATAGTTTTTCAAACAAGTAGCAAACAAACGGTCGGGAATATGAATAGGTTGAAAATAGGTTAAACAAAAAATTAAATTACTTTATTCATATTAAATACTGATAAAAAATAAGTTAATCAACGGATAAAATGTATATCCATACTAGGAAAAAGAAACTTTACGTAAATAGTCGTCGAATCATTGTTATACATGAATTATATAGTAATTATATACACTTGTACACATATTTCACATAGATTATACATATATTATATATTATGTTTGTTTTTTGTTTTAATCAATTAAGTGAAAGGCTATTTAGATTACTTCTTCTTCATATAATCCATTGCTAAGTGAAAATACAAGCTAAAAAAAACAAAAATAACATGGACATCCATATTATGCATTTGGATATCCATTTTCATTATATAATATTGATATATTTGATCAATTTTTAAATATTCATTTAGATAATTACTTGTTCCTTTAACCATTTTGCCCACAATTTTCAAGTATAAAAAGGTTTGCAAATGTTTTTTAAGATAAGGTGCCATCAACATAAACCATTACACACACACACATAGTGGCCATGGGAAGCACAAATTTGGAATCCAACAAGTTAGAAATGTATGAATTTGGCCCTTTTGAAGAAGATGAGGGTTTCCAAATTGGGTTTTTGATAGGCCAGAGATTCTCCAAATTAATACAAAACAGGTTATCTACTGACCTTATTCTTCAAAATCAACTACTCCCTTTTGCTCAACTCCCAAATTCCCAAACACTTATACATACTTTGTCTCAAACAAACAAGAACAAGTTCCCTAATTATTGGAATGAACTCAAAGGAATTGCTCAAGGAAGTGGTGTACCCTTTCTCAATGTGAACTTCCTAACTTACCCTTCTTCCCTTTTTTGTATTTTGTGTATTCTGATTAATTTAAATTCATATCGTGTAGGACTTATTATAGAGCTAGGGGCCTAAAGGTTCGTCTAAACTAAGACTTTGAGTTTATGGGCTCTATATTCTAGAAAGTTGAGGTCATTGTTTTTTTGGTAGCTTCTTTATACTCCCACTATCAAAATTCACGTGATGATGTTTGACTTGATATGAAGTTTAAGAAAGAGAAGTTTTGGTACAAGTGTTTGTGTGAGTATAAATTATCATTTTAAAGTTAAATTATTATTAAATAAAGAAACGTGTCATTTTTTTGGGATTGATTTTAAAAAAAAAGTGTGTCATATAATTTAGGATAGAAGGAATACTAGGTTTGATTTATAAAAACAAATGCAAGGTTTGAGCCAAAGTTAATATGCTATGTTGAACCTGTAACCAAAGTTGTAGCTCCACTCTAGACTATATATATGAAGTTGTAATTATGGCAAGTGTTGAGTCACCTTGACTTTCTTATGTGCTTTTGCATAGTGAAAATTTTGATTTTACCACTTATAAGATCCATTACATTAAACGAGAAGCACCTTAATAGGAGTTTTTGTACATCTAAACTTTTAATTAAGGGCGGAAGGATATCATCGACTCCCCAAAACAACTTTATTGTCCATAAATTAACAAACTGATATTTTTTTTTCTTTTGGTTCTCCAGATTTTACTATTGAATTTTAGGAAAGAAATATTGCCTTTCATTCCAAAGACAGAGGAATATCCCAAGGAGGAAGACATTAATGATGACTGTTCTGATATTCTTGTTGTTAGTGATTCCCTGGCTGTGGCAGTTCATAATGAGGATGCAAATGTTGCTCTTGTTGGACACACGTAAATTATCTTGTTTTTTTTTCCTGACATAATACATAAACAATCATTTAAACTTGGCCTCAGCTAGCAAGTAAACACTTTGAGTATACACATCTAGACATCTCAACTCGTCTTCACTATGTTAGTTGAACCTCCAAATTTTATATGTCACTTTAGCGTCGGGCATCCATGAGACACAATGGTAATGG
This sequence comes from Solanum tuberosum, assembly GCF_000226075.1. Classification (NCBI taxonomy): domain Eukaryota; kingdom Viridiplantae; phylum Streptophyta; class Magnoliopsida; order Solanales; family Solanaceae; genus Solanum; species Solanum tuberosum. Next base: position 231,352 of record NW_006239253.1, on the reverse strand, counting down.
TTTAGTTGTCAGTTGAAAACAAGTTGAGGTGTCTAGATGTGCATTTTCAAAGTTGAAGTGCTTACTTGCTAGCCGAAGCCATGTTTGAGCGCTTGTGTTTGTTTTATGGCTTTTATGTTTTACAGCAAGAATCCTTGTTTTATATATATATGTGGTGTTCTTAAAAAATATGATCCTTTTCCGTTTTCATTATATTGCAGTTATTTGGTTAAGGTGAAATTATCTAATGGAACAACATTCACTGCTTACACATATGCTGGAGAACTTCCAAGTTGTGCATTCGGATTTAATAATCATGGAGTGGTATACTGATATTCATTTCTTGTCAATTATCTGTAATATTTCTAGTTCTGATTGTATTTCTATTTGAATTATATATCAATTATAGGCTTTTACATTGAACTCAGTACCACCATGTGAAGAAGAGATAGTAGGTGGTGCAATTGGTAGAAACTTTGTGTCCAGAGACCTGCTTGAAGCAACTAGCATTGAGGATGCTCTGGCTGTAAGCTCTAAGTTTTCTTCTCTCTTTTGATTCACGTTGTTAAAAGTCGCATATTGGTTGAGGGAATGAGTTATTGTTAGGCAGTCTTGTCATTCTTCACCTCATGAGCTAGTTTTTGCATTGGTATATTACTCAAAATAGACATTCAAACTTGGCCTCAACTGACGAGTAAGCACTCAAACTTTGAGAGTGCACATCTAGATACCTCAACTTAGTCATAACCGACTACTAAACACTCCACTCGTCTCCACTTTGTATCATGCACACCCGACGCTGACATGACACATAAATTTTGGAGGTGTCTAGATGATCATTTTGTAAGTTGAAGTGTTCAACTAACACAGTGGAGATGAGTTGAGCTATCTAGATATACATTTCTCAAAGTTGGAGGGAGTGCTTGAGACCAAGTTTGAGTGTTTGTTTATGTATTATGGGTTTTGAGTTATATGGTATTGAGGCAAGAGTCATTCCAATTGTTTGAGCCTCATACCTTACTGTTTATTTGCACTCCAAAATGTCTAGTTTTTGTGCGTGCAGGGAGGGTGTCGGGTGTTGCATATTGGTTGAGAGACTACAATGTTGTTTCCTTATATTATCTTGGGTCATCTATCCCCGCCTCACGAATTAGCTTCTGGGCTTGAGTTAGGCTAAGGTTCATTTTATTAACACAAGATGGTAACACGTTTTTATGTTCATCATTGAGAGATTCCAGAGGATTCAGTCATCAGAAGCTTCTGTAGGGCACAGCTATAATTTGATAGACACAAGGACTCGAAGGATTTTGAACGTTGAAACTGCATCAAGAAATCGAATTTCAGTTCGTGAAATCGGAGAAACTCCATTCTTCCATGCTAACATGTACCTGCATCTTCAAGTAAAGCAGGCAAGTACACTTTTTAAACTTTGCCTCACCTATCAGTGCATTTTATCCATCATAGAATGTAATATTTCCTTCTTCTTATGGACGTTTAATTACTGCCAGTTATCTTTTAGGTGATCTGATAACGTAATACACTCTTGTCTATATTTTGGCTAATGAAGGCACAAGATGAGAACTCTTTGAGCAGGCAAACAAGAGCATCTTCTTTAGCAAAGGAATCAAAAAGTGATTTTTTAGCACTTGTTGGTGACATGAACAATGAGAAGTATCCTATTTACATGACAGGTAGTTAGTTGAATTCATCAAAAATATTGCACATATTCCTCTATTGATATCCAGTTTATTAATAAAATTATGCATCTTTAACCTTATTTCAGGTCCATTGTTGTACACACTTTGCACAGCTGTGATAGATTTGGATGAAAAAATTCTAACAATTATAGAAGGGAATCCAAAGGAAAAACAAGAATCATATGTCTTCTCATTGTCCTAAAAGAAGTAGATGAAGGGAAACTTTTACTTGTTCAAATAACAATTAAGGTGAAACAGGGTCAGGAAGAACAGATCATAAAGAGATCCATTTTGCAAGTTAGTTATTACGGGTAGAATTGGACTAATGATGTATACAATATTGGAGTTACCGATGTAGATGCTTCATAGCTGGTTCTCATTCTTTAGAGACTACAAGTGTAATAAGAGCATATGTTAGATGGTTCTATTTCTCAATCTTTCTGACTTGCCCCTATGAAACCAAGGTAAAAAAGATTGAAAAAAAAATCAGTCGTTCACAACTATTCACGAAGGATTGCTCGAAAAGTTGAGGATTAGTACTCGTTTTTAAAAATCAAATGGATTCGGTCTTATATGTATCCCATAGGAGCTCCCACCTTTTTTTGCTTCCGTGATGACTCAAAGTCATAACCTTAAGGTTGGAGGTGGAAAGTGTTTACCATGTGAGCAACTCTTGTTTCCGATAGCAGCAGTAGTATTCCCATTAAGTGGTTGTAATTGGGGATTTTCGATATCATTCTTCTCATTCACAATGGAAATAAACTCTCTGTATTTCTACCTCAAGAATATTGGATTGGCCGAACCTCATGACATTATGTTATTTCTTTTTCTCTATTTATTTTGTATGTGTTTGTGTGCTAGTTGAAGTATATTTTAGCTTCATTGTTATAATTAGAACAAAACAAAAACAAATTATTGATCATCCATCAAATTCTCAGATTTTCATATACCTTTATTATCAAAAGAGAATTTCACACACTTATTATGCATTTTAAAACAAAGGTGAGCTATCAAAAATAGGAAGAATTCATACTCTCACATGAAAACGTTGAAGTGCACCAAATTGGATGTACAAATGTCCACTAATTATTTACACTTTAGTTTAAAATTAATTAGTACTAATGGGTTATATGGTAGGTTTTGGCGAGCATAAAATCACAATTCATACCAATATTATTCGATTGATATATTGACTTGTGAAACCACACAATAAATCAAAATTATAAAACAAATTCATTTAAATGTGACACCACGAATTATACATAATTGTCATAACATTAATCTCAAACAATAAAGACAAACTTATTTTCAACAATCAATGTAGAAAAACATTCATTTATTAATAGAAATCAACATTTACATCTAAATTGCAAAAAACAAGTAAAACAAAATCGTTTTCAACATCTATATCCATTACAGGAGATTTAACATAAAAAAAAAGACACAAAAATATTATATAACCTTAATTATGGAATGGATATCTTCTCTCTTAATTACACTATCAGAGTATGATTATCTTATATAATTACTAATTAGTGACAATTACACTTTGTTTGGATGGTTGTTACGTATTGTATTGTGTTGTATTGTATAGTATAGTATAATGAATATAGTATAATGAATAGATTGTATTGTTTTCCGTCGTTATATAATGTCACATATCGATAATTTGAATGACAAATCTACAAGAAGAGTAGGGTATAAGGTACAGCTACTATGAAAATATAGGGTAAACGACGAGATATAATTATTAAATAATAATGACAAAATGAGAAAATATTAAGGTAACGATGCAATCATATCAAATCGGTCATTACATAAAATGAGTCTTTTCGTCATAACCTAAGTCCTAACAATGAATTTAAACAATATGATACAATAGAATTTAGTTAGCAATCAAAACAAACATTATATCTAAACTAACAATACAATACTCAATTTATCTTTTATTGTCTGATTAAATAAAATAAGGCCTGAGCTCAAATTAACTTTTTTTTTTTTGAAAAAAACAATACCGATAACAACCATCAAACAAAGTGTTAGAAAACCTTTAATTATGGAATTGAATATCTTCTCTCTTAATTATGTTATTAGAATATTTATTATTTTATACTTATCCTTTTTTTTATTTATTTTTGTTTTAAACACAAATTTTAATAGTTATTAGGTATGGTTAGACTTCTACTATAATTTCAAAGATCCAAAGCATAAATCCTTTCATATCTTTTATTCCTTTTTCAAATTTAGGCTTTTATCCTAAATTATAATATAAAGTATTCAAGAAAATTGAGGCATAAAAAGGATAAAATAAAAAGGGAAAAACTCATCATATGAAGATGAATATGGCTCTTGCACCGTTGCTCGTTGACCGGTTATTGGGGATCCTTACAAGCTTCAAATTAGGCATTAATTGATTAATAACAAGTGCAAATTAGGCATTAATTGATTAATTAGCTTTTGATATTTTAAATTGAATAAATAAAAATAAAAACAGTATTTCAAAAGGGTAAAAATATATTTCATTTTTAACATATTAAAAATATTTTTTTATATCCCCACATTAATTACATATTTTTCAAATTAATTTTGAAGACTTTAGAGTTTAGATTATCGAAAAACTTAAATATGTCATCAAACTTTAAGAAAAGACTTATCCGTCTCCTTTAGAAGTTTGATTCATCTATATCATTTTTCGTTTGAGAAAAAGACGCATCTATGTCATTATTTATTAACGGTATGAATAAACCTTTTCTCAAATGAAAATATAACATTGATGAATCAACAGTTTAATAGATAACACAAGTACGCTTTTTAAAAAAAAAATTGATGACATATAACTCATTCCCCTATTAATTAATATTCTTTCCGTTACATATTAGTTGATCAATTTGCATTTTGCATGATTTCACCCTTAAAAAACTTCTTTAGAATTTTCCAACCAATTATGAACACTTTCAAAAAAGAATTAATTGTAATATAAAATAAAGAAAAGTTAATTAGTGCGTTCTTGATTTAATAAGATAAATAATTAATATGAGATAATTATTTTTTCGTATAATAATCAATTGATATGTAACAGAAGAAAGTATAGATATTATGATAAAATATTTATATTAATTATTAAACTTTAAAAGAAACGTGGAAAACTCAAAATGAACAAGTAAAACAGAAGAGAACGAGTATCTTGTACTGTCAGATTGTACTTTCATTCATTCTCGGACTTTTAAACTGTTTTGGGGACTGAAAGCTACTTGTTCACACACCAATCTCTTTCAAAAATTATACAATTTTGGTGTTTATTTTTCATTCTTATTTGTTTGCAAATCTCGCAATCAATTAAACAAAGGTTACAAGGTATGATTTTTTTCTATTCGTTTTCTTCGTATAGCTCACTACCCTAATATTTTTGTTTAATTTGGTATATTTGATAATAATAAAAAAAAACGAGTCATGAGTCTGATGAACAAGCAACTGATATAGATCCTTTGATCTGCATATTCTTTTTCCGAATTTCGATGAGTATTATGTGTTTTGTGCAAAAATTATAATCTTTTTATTGATAACAACGTACTCGGTATAGTTTCATAAGTGCGGTCCGGAGAAGAAGGTAGGTTATACTCTTTACCTTTTTGTAAGGTAGAGAATTTGTTTATGATAGATTCTCGGCTCAAGAAAATCCTTTTTCGAGACATTCCAACTAGAATTACTTGTTCCATTGAATTTGTAGGGATTGGTGCTGATTGAATTTGTACTCTAATTCTAAAAGAGGTATATGCATATATTTGTAGCTGTGGTATCTGTGTCAATTTGTGGACATCTCGACTCATCTAGTAACAGATTACTACTGCTCAAAAGTACATTTGTAATGTAAATCTGTGTACCAAGGTTTGGGTAGATAGGCTCACTTTAAGTGTTGTAGTCAGCGGTGGTTTAGCGTTATATCTATGGGTTTACGTGAACTCAGTAGCTTTTGCTCAAGCTCTATATTTCTAGTATAGGAACCTATAAACTCGAGGTCGTTGTAGGAACTCATAAACTTTAAATCTTGGATCCACCTCTGTGGTTGTAGCAGAGCAATCCTGGATGCTTTTTACCACTCAAACATCCCTTGGGAATATTGAACTTATTTACCTCATCGTTCTACTAAAGATTTTCATGTTGATCCTTTTCATAATTTTGAGTTGAAATTGGAAGTGTAATAGCTATCTTGTTTTACAGTATTGTTGTCACAGGACTAGTTTGGAGAGGCATCCAGTGAAACTATGGATCATCAGTGTCCATCTCCAATGAAGGCCACGTCTAATGGCATTTTTCAAGGTGATAATCCCCTGGATTTTGCACTGCCGTTGGCCATTTTACAGATATGTTTAGTTCTTGTCGTCACGAGAGGTCTTGCCTTTTTGCTGCGGCCGCTACGACAACCACGTGTAATTGCTGAGGTTATTGTAAGTTGTTTTCCCTGCCACCATCTCAGAGAAAATTTGGTTCATTGTCTGTAATTGTGTATCAGCCAACAGTTATTTTTTCTATGGTGCCCTATTGTCTTCATTTGCTGAGTTTCTATCGGAAACAACCTCTCTACCGTGAGGTAAGGGTAAGGTCTCGTACACTCTACCCTCCCCAGACCCCACTTTGTGAGACTACATTGGGTATGTTGTTGTTGCCCTATTGTCTTCGTTTCGTTATTGGTTTATTCTTTTCCATTTTATTTCTCTCCTAGCTGAAAGTAAATTATCTGCACTTTCTAACTATTTTGTCTGTTTTAATCTGCTTTGTACTTACCTGTCCTATTTCCCTTTGGTAGTGGTTTGCATCCCAAAATGCTGCTGTCAGTAACCCGTAACTACCAAAGAAAAGCCTACTTGGTTTGATCATCATTTATAAGTCATCAAAAAGCCCCCTTTTATTTTGTTTTCTTGAATCACATGTTTTTTTTCTCCTCGTTATAGTATATTAGACTTCGGTGATCAACTTTTGTGATGTGATCCTCTAGTCTTCCTTTTCGTTCATCTTCATGGCACGTTTTTTGGAAGAGGAAAGAGCAATTTCACCTTTATAATGAATTACTGGAGTACTACAAAGCCAAGAAAATTTAAAGGTTATCTTGAACTTCATTTTGTTTAGAAAATTAAACATTCTGTTCCTGATATACAGGGAGGTATATTGCTGGGACCATCAGCTCTTGGTCGAAACAAAGGCTATTTGAATGCAGTATTCCCACCGAAGAGCATCACCGTCTTAGACACTTTGGCAAACATTGGTCTCCTGTTCTTTTTATTTCTAGCTGGCTTAGAACTAGATGTCAAGTCATTGCGTCAGAGTGGGAAAAAAGTCCTTGCCATTGCTGTTACAGGAATTACTCTTCCGTTTGCTTTGGGAATCGGCACTTCATTTATTCTTCGAGGAACTATAAATAAAGGTGTAAATGCTACCGCATTTCTTGTATTCATGGGTGTAGCGCTTTCCATAACTGCATTTCCTGTTCTGGCACGCATTTTGGCTGAGTTGAAACTCTTAACTACTGATGTTGGGCGAATGGCCATGTCTGCGGCAGCAATTAATGATGTGGCAGCTTGGATTTTACTTGCACTTGCCATTGCCTTATCTGGTGATAATCTATCTCCTGTTGTGCCACTTTGGGTTTTCCTCTGTGGTTGTGGTTTTGTCATTGGCGCCTATCTTATTGTGCCACCAATTTTTAAATGGATTTCGCGACGTTGCCACGAAGGTGAACCTGTGGATGAGCTGTATATATGTGCTACTTTAGCTGCTGTACTTGCAGCTGGACTTGTCACGGATGTTATTGGGATTCACGCGATGTTTGGGGCTTTCGTCATTGGAGTTCTACTTCCAAAAGAGGGGCCTTTTGCAGGTGAACTGGTTGAAAAAGTTGAGGACCTTGTATCTGGTCTTTTCCTCCCATTATACTTTGTCTCAAGTGGTCTAAAAACGAACGTTGCTACAATCCAAGGTATACAATCATGGGGTTTGCTAGTTCTGGTCATATTTACAGCTTGTTTCGGGAAGATTGTTGGTACTTTTATAGTTTCCCTTCTCTGGAAGATTCCCAAAAATGAAGCTCTTGCTCTTGGATTTCTTATGAACAGTAAGGGACTAGTGGAACTGATTGTCCTTAATATTGGTAAAGATCGAAAGGTAATGCTCGTCTAGCATCTTATTTGTTTTGTGAAATCAGGTCGTCTGTTTCAGCTTTAAATTGTTTACGCTATGTCTCATGCAGGTATTGAATGATCAGACTTTTGCTATCATGGTTATGATGGCTCTCTTCACGACCTTTATCACCACACCTCTGGTTCTGGCTGTTTACAAACCAGCAAAAATGCTAAGCAAAGGCGACTATAAACATAGGAGAATAGAAAGGAAAAATCCGAATACTGAACTGCGAATACTAACCTGCTTCCGTAGTTCTAGAAATATTCCATCGGTCATTAATCTCCTTGAGGCCTCACGTGGAACCGAGAGGGGAGAAAGGCTTTCTGTATACGCAATGCATCTCATGGAGTTCTCGGAGAGACCATCAGCTATCTTAATGGTACACAAGGCTAGACATAATGGCTTGCCCTTCTGGAATAAAGGTCAGCGGTCAGCTAACCACGTTGTTGTGGCGTTCGAGGCTTTCCAACAATTAAGTCAGGTCTCTGTGCGGCCAATGACATCAATCTCATCACTCTCTGACATGCATGAAGATATTTGCATTACTGCTGAGAAGAAAAATATAGCAATGATAATTTTACCATATCACAAGAATCTGAGGCTTGACGGCTCATTTGAATCAACTCGACCTGATTTTCACTTGGTTAACAGGAGGGTTCTTGAACATGCTTCATGTTCAGTGGGGATATTTGTTGATCGCGGACTTGGTGGTACTGCACAGATATCTGCAAGTAATGTTTCCTTCTCTATTATCGTTCTATACTTTGGGGGTCATGATGATCGTGAAGCACTTGCTTATGGGACTCGTATGGCTGAGCATCCAGGAGTCGAGTTAACAGTCATTCGCTTCCTAGTGGAGTCAGATTCCTCAGAAGAGATAGTAACAATACATACAGAAGGCACCTCTGCTGCAACATTAGTCTCTGCTGATGAGGGGTTTCTCGCTGCTTTCAGAACGAGTATATCAGATGACAGTTCCATCAAATATGAAGAGAAGACTGTTAGAAATGTGTCGGAAACAATTACTATCCTACGTGATTACAGTCGTTGCAGTTTGTTTCTGGTTGGTCGAAGGCCTGATGGCGTACTACCTCTTGCATTGAGCCAGAGGATTGATTGTCCTGAACTCGGGCCAGTCGGGAGTTTGTTGACTTCACCGGAATACACCACAACAGCATCAGTCCTGGTGGTGCAACAGTATTATGATAACTTGTATGCAAATAGTTCACAACAGAGGGATGTAGCATCAGTTCCAGAGAATTAAGTAGGGGCTCTTTCATTGATCTTTGAATCATAATGACTGTTTTTCATTCTTGACAGTTTGCTCTATTCATCTTTTTGAGCTGTAATTATCACTTTTTAAAATACAAGGATTCTGGTTGCTATTTTGTGGAGCCTTTTTTCTCGTATTAATAAGTGACATTTCATGTTGATTGTCTCCGTTCACCCCATATTTACCTACAAAATATTCATATTCTCCTTTAAAAGTACTTCCACTAACTCAAAAAACGCCATATGTAATCAACTAGTTCTGTATTTTGCTACATCAGCAATGACTGTACTACACTCATTTTTAGTTTTCTTGTGGATTTGTCAAAAAAGTCTCTAATAGGACGGTTTATAATAGGTTGAGTGTTCAATTGAAACATGTTTTCGTTGAGGTATCTTGATGAAAAATCATGTTTACTTTAGGTGTTTCGGTATCTATTCAGCCTAACCTTTGTTGTGTATATATATAAGAACTTGAAGGACTCAAAGTTGTTGTTTGAAATTTGAACAAGTACTTAAATGATCTCTATACTCGAGCATATGTTTGTCCAATGAGAAACTTTAATTTGTGTGCCACACATAATTAACACAAGTTGTATAACACTTCTTTTTATTTGATAATAAATCTAAAGGTTACACTTTAGAATTCACAAATTATTGATCCACCAATTTATAAAATAAAAAGAAATCTCACACAATTTGTGCGTCGGTTAGATTCTTAGAGAAAATGATCAAAATGGTCCTTGATGTATTGGGGTTGCTTTATTTTGGTCCTCAATATATTCTAGGTGATTGAAATAGTCCTTCATGTATGACAAAATGTGTTCAATTTAGTCTTTTACCCTAAACTTAACATTTTACCCCCAAAACTGTTAAATATAACGGTGGGGCCCACCATTATATTTAACAGTTTTTGGAGGTAAAATGTTAAGTTTAGGGTAAAGACTAAATTGAACACATTTTGTCATACATGACCACTGTTATATTTAACAGTTTTTGGGGGTAAAATGTTAAGTTTAGGGTAAAGACTAAATTGAACACATTTTGTCATACATGACCACTGTTATATTTAACAGTTTTTGGGGGTAAAATGTTAAGTTTAGGGTAAAGACTAAATTGAACACATTTTGTCATACATGACCACTGTTATATTTAACAGTTTTTGGGGGTAAAATGTTAAGTTTAGGGTAAAGACTAAATTGAACACATTTTGTCATACATGAAGGACTATTTCAATCACCTAGAATATATTGAGGACCAAAATAAAGCAACACCAATACATCAAGGACCATTTTGATCATTTTCTCTAGATTCTTATGTATGCATTGTTATTAAGCTTTGGTTTTTTCTTTATTTAGCAAAATGTGTCTAATAATAGACAACAAGCGTTTGTAGTCCAACGGTTAGGATAATTGCCTTCCAAGCAATAGACCCGGGTTCGACTCCCGGCAGACGCATAGCTTTTTTTTAATCTTTTTTAATTTTTATTTTTTTGAGTGATTTTAATTAATTTTGTTTTTTCTTGTCCTATTTTTGGGTGATTAAAAGTGTATTATATGATGAGTGGATATTGACATGAGAGCAGTATTTCATACATTCTAAGTTCAATATTTATTAGATATACATATACATATACATATTAAATATAAGATGTTTTTTAAAATTTACTTATCAAGCATTAAAAGATAAGTAATAAATTTACTTATTTTTTTAAATGTATCAAACACAATATTAGTTAACGGCATATTCATGTTTTGTTTCGAGACATGGGAGTGATACATACTCATTTGTATCCTCTACTACCTGATTGTTGTAATAAAACTGCATGTCTTATTGTCTTATTCTATTTTATAACGGGTCGCCCCTCACAATTAAGGAAAGCTAAAATCTTTTTTCCTTTGGCCATTTTTCCTTTTTATTCTTTGTTAAGTGTCAAAAAATATATGAAATTGAATAAAATGTTTTATGTTAATAGTTTGATTAAAAACATTGTTATTATTACTTAATTGGTTAAAAATGTCTTTTTTTTCTAATAAACATATTGTTTATTTTCTTTTTAAACATATTCTATTCTTTTCCTAGTATAATTGAGATAAGTGTTCATCTCCAAGGATCTTGTACAAGCTGGAGTAGGAAAAGAAAGTACATAGTTGAATTTCGCAATGGATGGAGATTGTTGGCTTGCTATAACTCGGACTTGAAGCCTCTGTTAGCACTAAGGTGAGATATGAGATAGTATAAAAGGAGGAGTGTCAAGTCTCATGCAGCGGTAATCTTTCGTCATTTAAAAATTATTAGCCCGAAAGAGAAAATCATTGAATCATGATTCAACAATCTTTTTTTTTATTTCAATTAACAAGTGGATTGTTATTAGAACTGTTTATTTGGGTCACCTCTTAGAAACAAAATATGTCTGGTTCTCCTACTCCAATACGTTCACTGAGATTTCGCAGGTTAAACCTTTTGAAAGCATATGTTGTCGGCTTCAGCCAATTTTTTCATAAAATTAGCATACAACGATCAGCAGAAGGTAAAACTAATAAGGGTTTAAAGTAAAATGTAATTGTCATCTAGGCAAATATGTTATCCATAAGCAGATTGAGCGAAACCATTGCCAGTATCAACCATTAGAAAAATAGAAAAACAGGGAGACGAGACAAAATAAGATGAGCTATAAGAATCTACAACACACAGAATGAGTATGAAAATGTCCTGATCATGGATATCACATAATGAATACATTTACACACACATAACGAATGTGTCCCCGGAATACCAGAGGCTAAAGAGAGAACTTTTCTACCATATTGCCTCATCAATGATGTACACTGAGGCAATGCTGAAAGCATATCGATGTATCTGGCATCCATGTTACATGTAATGGCACAAGCACAATGGTCCCCCGTCTAAACCCTAAACCCAACGCAGCATAAGATTACAACATTCATTTCTTCCATGTGACAGGCTATACAAATTCTACCATATTTTGCATGTCTAACAGCAGTTAGAAGGAATAGACAAATGCAACAGTAAAAGTTCTTGTCTGATTCACTGCATAATGAGTTCACTCCAACATTCTGTCATCTCCTTGGCTCCGCTCCATTGGCTACCTTCCTCGGCTTCTGGTCACTACTACTATAAGCCTTATCCATCACCCTAGTATAGTGGGACGTTGTACATGGTTTATTTACAAAGCTGTTACTGAAACCTTCAGACTCCCTAAAAGATTTGACAGGAGTTGATCTTATTGATTCAGTTGAACAAGGTATCGGTCCTTTCCTATCAGGTTTTTTGAAGTTAACTGAAAGACGAAGCTTCTTTGATGGAAGTATCTCATCAGCAATTTCAACCAGACTATTTGATACCACCACTGGTTTTGGTGCTATGAATTGATTTTCAGGTTTCTCAGTCAATTTACATGCTCTCATGCCACCGCTCTTCTGAGAAGGTTTCTTCAGCGATTTGGTTGTTACCTCAGTGTTCTGCTTCAACGAATGTGTAGCAATCTTGCAAAGCGTTGAATGTGTAGCAATCCTGCAAAGCGTCTCAGCAGCAGCCAATACCCCTGGAGATTCAGCTACTATCATCAGATATAATATGAGATTCATAAGGATAAAAATGTCTAGGACAGCATGCATGAAATATAGTTTTGTCAAGATTCAACACTTCTTGGAAGCTAAATAGAAAATGTGCATCAATGCATGAGCCTGTACTGTATATTTCTTGATATCATACAGTATGATTTGGAAAAAATCTAATACTCTTCTGATGGATATTCCATAGAAACTCAGAGAATACAGATAGATCATATGAAGTCACTGATGTGATGGATAGATTTTAAAATAAAATAACTCTTTGATTATCCCTACAGGTTCCACATAGAAACTCAAAGAAAAAGCAAGAGAACATGCAACACAAAATGTACACTGGTATCCCTCTAGTGGAATGCCGAAAGCAGAAAAGCACATGATTCATTCAAAAAAATACAGTAACTCCAATACTCAAGCCCCTGAGAAATTTACCTGGTGAAACTTCTGAAGTGTTGCTGGCTGCCAATGATGATGAAATCCTTTCACATGTAGTAAGGCTATCGCGGTTTGTTGAAGCATTTTCATTTTTTAAAGGCCCAGACACTTGAACTCCTGTTGGAACTAGTTTGTGATTGTCAGTGAGTGATTGCAGTTCCTCAAGGAAACCAGTAGAACCTTTCAGAGGAGTCAAAGTGTTTTCCACTCTTACCCATCTACCTTGACAAACCATCTTATTTGTAGATAATTTAGCTGAATCCGGAACAGTTTTAGGATGCCCAGAGCACGGATGTGACCAAGGAAAAGGAGGCAAGCCATTTCGCTGAGATGATGGCTTGCTTAGTCGAAGATCACTGCTATTTCTTGAAGATGCAAACTTGACTGTATCCACAAGTAAAGAATCCAAATCCTTGGATGGAGTAAGCGCAAGGCGCTCCAACACATCCTTTGGTGTATACAATGGAGCATGACACATTGTCGGAACTGATTGAACCTTGCAACTGTATTCCTGTACCTTTGAGAAGAAAAGAAAAAAATAATATAGATTATGAGCTTTTGCAGAAACTGACATTATCTTGTTTTTATAATTAAAGGATACTGACAGTCTGACATTATCTTGTTTTACCTTGTGAACCCAAAAACATTGTCCCGTTTTATTTGGCACTGGTATTCATAGTCGGTGTTTTCTTTGGCTACAAATTTCTCAAATATTATTTGGTAATTTTAGTTACAATTTATTGTGATTTGTAGTACTTTTGCGAAGTTTCTAATATGTAGATTTTACTTAAAAAGTAATGTAACCGATGTCCAAATGCATACCGAAATTAGATGGTTTGACCTTGTACTTCAAAGTTCAAACTCAACAATTCCGTTTAGGCTGAAGGGAGTAATCCTCTTAGGACATGAAGCAGGCTTACTTGATCAAGTCGACTGTCGAGATTCAATTTCGGTAACAAATGACCTTGCACACTAACCTGATCAGAAGAAGACAGATTATCTGTCCTGGTCTCTCCCTTGTCTCCATCATTTCGACAAGAGAGCTTGCTATCAACATTAGAACAATTCTGCATCTGTACAGACTTCTGGCATCGAAGCATGGAGTTAGCATTTCTAACCAACTGCATGAGACTGTCACTTGAATTTGACGCATTGTTTCTCCTATCTTTGGGAGAAGGTGCACACTTATAACTTCCATCAAGTAGTTCCCTCAAAGGCAGATCATCTACATCTTTTGTGACATCCATGACATCAGATTTCAAGCCATACATTCCTGAGTCAGATATCCCTTGTTATTTTCTCAGAACATTTATAGTATAACACATTGGTAAATACTAAACACCAAGAATAACCAAAGAATGTATCGATCAACCGAATAAGTTCCAGGGTAAAGCAAAAACTAGTGACAACTGACAGCATACTTTATGACTACATATGTAGAAATCAAGAAGTAAATGCCAGGGTACAACAAAAGCTAGTGCGGACATACTCTACATGAGTTACTTTACTGAATGCAGGTCAATCGTATGGACATGTTCAGATGGATTGCTATGTTTTACCCAAATAATTCCGAGTCCAAAAGCTGCATAAAACAAGCATCATGTGATGTGCTAGTGTGAAAGTGCAACCTGCTAGGTAGTCAAAATATCTTCTATAAAAGTACATCTGGTACACACACAAATTGCAGTGACTTGAGACTTCTTGTAGGTTTTAGCTGAGATATTTTGTCACAGAAATGACTGCTAAATTGGCAGTTGGTTCAATTAAAGTTGTAAGTAACTTTAGCCTTCATTTTTTTTGGGTAAGGAAGTAAGTTAGTAATTTCGTCTTCATTGACATTGTGTTTTGCATACACTGATTATACCAATTGTGCTTAGCTCTATATATTTCCTTCAGAAAACATGGTAAACACATGCATCTGCAAAAAGTATTTAATAAGATTTAGTTGAGAAAGATTATCAAGTAAATTTGCATCAAATGTATGCTTTACATATTTGGTGTTTAATCATCAAGAACGACAAAGTGAACCAACCATGTACGGACTCAGTCAATAGTACGCTGAGAACTTCATGAAAAATCTAGCATATATATTGAAGGATTTCCAGATGATGGGAAAGAAGTGAGCGTGCACTTATTTGGATAAATTGTGTTACATGGCAAAGCCTCTACACAAGCTCTCAGAAACGAAAACACATGGCTACTATACAATTTACCATGTCGAAAATATGAATTCGAGAAGAAAAGAGATAATGTGGGAAGAAATTTAACAACTGTAGTTAACAGTGAAAAGTAGGGCAGGGCATTTGGTAATGCGGTTCGGTTTCGGTTTTTTTGGTTTTCAGTTATTGAAACTGTTGTACCGAACACCAAACCGATAATTCAGTTCGGTTTGTTGTAATTTGGTTCGGTTAATTTAGAGTCGCTTTTAACAGTATAAGGTACGGAACCCCATGCCGATTTTCTTAATACCCTGTTACCTCGGTTTATTAAATTCCGTTATCACACACTTAATTAGTTTATTGAAAATCAGACCAAAAAGATAAAAAGGAAAATGGAAGAAGAAAACTTGAAATCGCAGCAGTTGGAATTGAAGGGGGGGTGTTGGAAATGGAATGGGCAGTGATGGGTATCCATTTCTTGGAGTTATCTGAAAGGTGTTGGTATGCAACATTGGTGGTTTTGGGTAGGATGATGTAGTCGCCATTGAATTTAGATGGATTCTTTATTGGAATTCATAGTTGAAATCATGGAATCCAAAAAGTACGATCAAATACCTAGAACTAGAAACTGAAAACCTGAAATCGCAGCAGTTGAAATTGCTGGTCGCGGTCGCTGGTCGGCGGTCACGATTGCTGGTTGCTGGTCGGCGGTCGCTGGAGCCTGGACTCTGGAGGCTGGAAGTCGAATTTGGAATTGGAATTTGGAAGAGAAGGATAAAGTGCGGTGGAAATACAAACATGAAAACCTAATGCTAACTTGCTAGTTGCTAAGGGCAAAAAAGGAAATAAAGCTTAAAAAGGCTTAGTAGTGAGTATATTTGATATAATATTAATAATTACATAATATCTATTATAGTATGTATATTAGTGTGTATATTTCGGTACCGAAATACGAAAACATATTATCGAAAACTGAAGTTTGATTTTTATTTTTCATGGGATAATGCAGGTTTAAAATATTTAAAAAGGAAAAACAAAGTTCTTTGGTCGTAAATCTGGTACTAAAAAACTAAACATGTATGCTCACTTTGTTCTGATAAGTGTTTGGAAGAGATAGAACAACACATACCGAGAAAGTTTCTTCCTCCAGCAGCTGAACCGAAGCCAACCAAACTCTTTAAAGAGAAATTACTTTTGGTAACTTTTCCATTTCTTTTATCACTTCTCTTGCCACTAGAATTCTGCCTTTGCTTAAGCATTTGAGTCCTCTCTAACAAAATAAGAATAGATTACAAAAACATATCATGTCACCAGCACCATTGAAACAGAGCTATGCATTAAGAAACATACCCTACAGAACAGTTAATTCAAAGATGCTTATGAGAATAGAATAGCTCAAACATATTTCTACCACATAAAATAATAGGAACAGAATGAATGAACGCTGTACGGAAAATTATTAACCCGCTCTCTTTCAAGGGTTAATAGCATGCAAATCCAAGTACATAAAAAACGTCAGAAAATGTTAGCATTCATGATGAAATTAATACTGAGGAAATAAACATAAACAGTGAATTATAAAACTGAAATTTCCAGCCCATATTCGACCATTTTGGGGACTGATATTGTTGTGAACTGCTGCCCCATCCCTTATGGGTTTTAACCTAATTTTGCTCTTCATGTTTCAGCCTTTTGAGCTGCTGTTACTGCTATTTCCTTGGGATTTTAACCCAATAACATGTCTTCCCTTTCAAGACTCCGATGGAGGTTTACTCAAGAAGAGGAATATACAAGAGAGGGGAGTTCGTATGGACTTGAACAGGATAGTTCATGCCAAGTCAAAAGAAGAAGAAAGGATTAGCAAGTGACTTTGATAATACACGTGAACTATGAACCTTAACGACATATTTTTTTTTTTTATGACAAGGGAAACCCGTAGCCGCTACCCTTTGGGTGCGCACAGGGTAAAATCCCCGCTCTTATGCAATAGCTCGCAAACCATATAGGAGAGGTAACCCGCACTAGGCAAGCCCGGTGCGATGAGGTCGACCCAGAAGGCAAACCCCTTGCTTTCGCTGGCAAGGGGTTTCGAACTTGAGACCTCCAACATCCAAGTACATATTAAATGCTGTACAAAATATTAAAGCAGGCCCTTCATCAGCTTAATCTTACAAGTAGAAGATTCCAACTCCCAGCACAAATTTGACATTGTTGCGAAGTGGTATCCATGTTTTGAGAGTATATTCTATTGACTTGTACTGGGGAGCAATTTCAACAGAGTACAGACAGGACGTCCCCCCAGTGAGATTAGAGAAATTAGGCTGACATTTTTTTTATCAAGTAGGCCGATATATATCCTTCAAAATACTTCGTTGATCTTTTTCTTTTTTGATAACTGTGAAATCTCCAAAGATCGGTTGGCACACGGGTTCAAAATCGGTGGATAATGGCCCTTTCTCTCCACTTTTATCATTTAATACCATCACTTCTTTAATATCTATCTTTTAGTATCTTATAAAATAGAAGATGGAAAAATGCTTAATAAGTACTATACTTTGTCCAAATTTTCATTGGATTGATTGTGAAATTGCAAAATAAGACAATCATCTGAATCATATTTCTAACTTCTTAGCAGGGGGCAGAGCTATGAAAGGGTGGTCAGTCGAACACCCTTCGCCGGAAAATTATACCGTGTATATAGGTAGAATACTGTCTAATATCTGGAAATATAATTAATTGAACACCCTAAGACACAACAAAGACTGCTAGTCTGACGGTAAGCGTGTTCATATATGTGTATGAGGTTTGTGGTTCGATCCTCACTTGCTGCGTTTTTTTAACACTCTCTTTTTAAACAAAAAATAAAGATCCTCACTTGTTGCCTTTTTTTAACACAATCTCTTTTTAAACAAAAAAAAACACAGAAATAGCTGCCCCGTATCTTCTTTATGTTTCTAGCCTTAAATTGATTAACCTAATAATTAAGATTTTATTGTTTTCTATATATTTTCGATCTATATTAAGTGAATTATTAGGTATAACACATTCTCAAGAAATTATTTTTAAAGACAAAATTAAAGATTATTATCCACTATTATACTTTTGATTATTTCTAAACTATTTTTTTAGAAAATGTAAAATAGCTAAGGATTTATTAAAAGAAAAGGTAAATATGGAAAAAAGTTTCGACAATTCTCTCGAACTTCGAAACATTCAGTTATTTTGAATCACGGAAAAAGTCTCAACAATTCACTTAATATGAACTAGAGGGAGTATATTCAACTAGTAGCAAAAATTTGTTGACTTTTATCCATTAGTTTTGATTTATACCATTGATAGCTTTATAATTTTAAGTTTCCGTATGATTTAGTTATTAAGTGATATGTAATTTAATTTTTAAATTTGGTTGCACCCACTCATCAGTAAAAAAAAATGTTTTGTGCACCCACTCCGCTAAAAAAAAAAAAATTATAGACTTTTTTAAAGTTTGAACACCCTTGGCGGAATTTCTGGCTCCGCCACTACTTCTTAGCACATGAAGCATTTAAACAAGCCATACTCCAATTACATTTTAAGCTTCTTTAAACAAGTAATGCAGTTTCTGTTCTGGTGGTTCAAACATCCCTATAAGACAGATAAATACAATCAGCAACATATCGTAGCCGATTGATCAGCAAAGTGCTCCATAGGAAGGTCAGAACCGAATCCATAGGCAACACAACAACCACATATCTAGTTGGAAACAGAAAGCAATTTAGCTTGAATGTCATAGAAGATAAAATTTAGCTTCTACATAGTCTTAATGGTAACAGCATATACAGCAACTCAGCAAGTTAGCACATTTGCACATTCACTACCTACAATTGAAGCTGCCCCCAAAGAAAAAATGCAATGAAAACTAGATTGCAGAGTGGATTCCACATTCTACCTTTACAGGTTTACATCTTATGATGTTTCTGGTTTGATAATATATTTGGAGAGTCTTTCCTGGGGCATCGAAATTCTGGATTCTATCCACACAGGATTTTATTAGTGTTACCAGTCTGTTAAGATGATCCAACCTGTACCGACTTCAAAAGTGGCTTTATCCATACAACTCTTCAAAGATTAGTACAATGAGGGGCATATACTCTGAATCGAGTAGGATTAGGTTGCCAGCAATGCTTTTGAAGATATATGATCCCCAGATAAAGAAGTGTACCATTTCCGTAACGAACAAAGTATTGGGGAGCCTATAGAGAAGTGAGGTAATGGCATGGGGGAAGCGTCCAATGACCTTCTTCTCAAATTAATTCCAACTTAATCAGAAAGAAGTGCACTTTTTGAAAGGGAAACTTTTGGAATCTTATTTTCTCAAACTAAGGTGTTGCTTTCTTTAAAGTTTTCAAGCATAACTAACACAAGGCATCATAGGACTATAGTGATGTTCAGAAACAATAAAACCATGAGCTCAACCTGTTCCATGCCACTGTGAATCCTGAAAACGCATTATTGAAGGAAAAACAAAAAAGGAAAAGCTGAGGAATAATAGCTCTATCCAAATAGGTGCACACTGAAAATACTGGACACATGATTTCTGTTGCAAGCTATTGACCCATATGTGTTTCAGGGAAGCACTATAATGGAGTAGATTTTGAGCAAAAAATATCATCAACTAGGAGACATATTTGAAATCAAACCAAGATACATGAACCATAGGCATTTCCAGTGTCATCTGTGAATGCCTATCATAACCAAAGCTAAGGCTGGATAACTATATTGAAGAACATACATACATAATTGGTATTACCTCCATTTTTGCAATTTGTAAGATTTGCGGAAATCTCAGTATAAATGCCTTTTCCGTCTTCACCGGTTTTATTTACAGAAGCATCCATCTGCATTATCCTTGATCTCTTAGAATTAGAAGTACTATTTCTCCCCACTTTCCCACAGTTCCGATGTGACTGTGCAGCCTCTAGCCCAAGCGTCAGCGGAAGAATAGTATTTGACTTCCCGACACTGTGGTCTTCTAAAGCATCCTCAACATGATGGCTGGATTGCTGACCAGCAAATTCATTCTGGGGCATCTTACTCCAAAAAGCTAGCTCTGAGGTTTTAACAGCACAAATCACATCTCACATAACCATATTTGGGATAGAGAGTTAAATAGGATGCAACACTAGCAGTACAACTTAACATGTTTTCAGGTCTGTACATTTACCTGCTTTAGTGTTGCAGAAGAAATACCAAAACAACACATATACATGTTCAATGGTTTCCGAGAATTAGAAACAACGTAAACCGTTCTAAGAACACATATGACATCTTTTTACTAGAAAATCACCTTTCCCATTTGTAAGTTCATACTGTCCTGTGATGAACTACATAATTGTCCAGTTAGTAACTTCCACAACCGTGTACACTGTACCCAGACTTTTTCTTTTTTGAGATAGTTGACCGTATCCAGCTACTAATAGTAAGTAACATCATTCAGATAAAAACAATTTTCCCTTAAAGACTGGGTATATCAACAGTAAAGATCATCTCAAGAAACTTCTACATCTTAACTTGCCACTAACCGTCTTTAGCAATCTCAGTTAGTTCAAGAGAATATCCAAAGGTTATCAGTAAATTATAACATCTATCTACCCATAAAATCGTACACAACACTAAACCTCCCTAGACTGTACATAACAACCAAAGCTAACTTTCATGACAAAAAAAAAAAAAAAAAACTCTCAGTTCCTACTGGTAAAGAGCAAAATAGCCATATTCAACCCCAAAAAGGAACTTTTCTCTTTTTTACACAATCAACCTAGAATTGATGGGAGGTGACCCAGTATAAGGTAAACCGGCCGTACCAGGCAAACAGTGTAAAAATCTCTTAATAGTGACAGGTATATAAGTTAAATCCGGCCAAAAAATTTTTAAAAAGGAGGAAAGGATACCTTTTCGTCTGACTGAACCACTGATCCTATCAATAGAAGGCGCAATCGCAACAGAAGGCCTCTCCAATTTCCGAGCACCGCCACTAAAACTTTCCGATCCCATAAGCTTAGACACATCCACATCAACCAAAACAGGTCCTTTCAAAGCTTCCATCACCTCACTGTGCTCCACCAAACAAAACCCTCACATAAACTCTCAAATTCATCATTTTTCGTCGAAAAACTTCAAATTGAACAGATTTCAGCCGTGAAAAAGCTAAATTGAGCTGATTTAGGGCGATTTGAGAGGGAAAAAGTGGATAATTTATGGATTATAGATGAAAGTAAAGTGTTGCGGCTGAAGAGAAAAGGGGGAGTTTTTAGGGCAAGGAAAAATTGGAAGGTGAAGAATGAGAGGTATTTATACTTTTCGGGAAAATGGGTAAAGTAGAATTGAGGTATTTGGCGTCGGTGGGATATTCGGGTGCGGTTGTCATCAGCTTAATCCTCTTGACACGTTGTAAAAAATACTATCCACGTTGCATTATCTACTGTTAGAAAATGTAGCTGCTGCTACCACAACTGTTGTATTTTTGTCGGGATATTGATCTCGAGATAAAATACGAGATTATATTATATCGTTTAGTTGTGACAAGAGACAGAGCTAGGATTAGGAGGTTGTTGTATTTTTGTCGGGATATTAATCTCGAGATAAATTGTGATAGTATTATATTATTTCGTTTAGTTGTGACCAGAGACAGTATTTTTGTCGGGATATTAATCTCGAGATAAAATGTGAAATTATATTATTTCGTTAGTTGTTACAAGAGACAGCCAGGATTAGGAGGTTGTTGTATTTTTGTCGGGATATGATATTAATCTCGAGATAAAATATTTTTATCAGGATATTAATCTCGAGATAAAATATTTTTGTCAGGATATTAATCTCGAGATAAAATGTGAGATTATATTATTTTGTTTAGTTGTGACCAGAGACATGGAATATTATTTTGTTTAGTTGTGACTAGAGACATAGACAGGATTAGGAGGCTGTTGTATTTTTGTCGGGCTATTAATCTCGAGATAAAATGTGAGATTATATTATTTCGTTTAGTTGTGACCAGCGACAGTATTTTTGTCGGGATATTAATCTCGAGATAAATTGTGATAGTATTATATTATTTCGTTTAGTTGTGACCAGAGACAGTATTTTTGTCGGGATATTAATCTCGAGATAAATTGTGATAGTATTATATTATTTCGTTTAGTTGTGACCAGCGACAGAATATTATTTTGTTTAGTTGTGACCAGAGACATAGACAGAGCCAGGATTAGGAGATTAGGGGTTTTGTATTTTTGTCGGGGTTTGGGGGTTCGCAAAACATGCTTCCTTATTTTTGTTAATAGTGGGGTTCGAAAACACAACAATACTATGAAAAGCATTTTCACCCCCCTTTCTTACCACTAAAGTTGTCAATCAATTTTGTTAGGGGGTTCACAAGTTAATATACATATATATTTATTAAATTTTTAATACAAATACAAGATCTATGGAAAAGCTAGTGGATTCGTCCGAACACGAACCCCAAACCTAGCTCTGCCTCTGGACTCACTTGTGACTTGTGAATATTAATTCAATTTAAGATTATTTGAATTAAAATGATGGAATTAGATATTCGATATAGAAAATAAGATAATTAATCTCATTAAATATCTACGGATATGGTAAGGTGTGATTTAGTAATGTCGATTTGATCACTATTAGTCGATAAAATAATTTCCCACCTCTGATTGATTTTTCTATTCATAGCACTTCGAGTGATAGATTTTCTTTGATAGAATACATTATTTCTTACTATGAAGTTTGTAAAGGAAAGAATGTAGGAGGGCAGTTTCTTAGAGCGGACGTTCTCTGCGATATTTTTTATATTTATATATGTATTTGTCTGTAGTTGGATCAGCCCTTTTACTTAGTATGTCGAGGGTGGATTAATGAATGACAAATACCACTTATTATATGAATATCGCACGCTGAATATCTTACATAAAAATATATTGGTGAAATGATGCCTCCTAATCCTCTTTGGAACAAAATGATAATTCTTTCAATCATATTTTTCGATAAAGTTTAAAAAGTTTAAGAAAGAAAATCATTTTTAAAGTATTTTCTTTTAATGGTAACACAAGGATAAATGTTTGTAATTAGTATATTTTTACTTGCTCTGATAGGATGGGTTCAAGATCTAGAATTTTTATTAAACCTAGATTTTAGGGTGCCATAATATTTTCAATTTAACATTTTTCTAAAAGTGAATGAGCTTTATTGGAAAAATAAATACTTTTGTTCGGAAAGACTCGAATATTTTTCTAATTTTGAAATATGTATTTTAAATTTAATATTACAATAAAAATATATTTACCACCCAAAAATGGTCAGATATGAAAAAATGGATACACATAACTTTATTCTTTATCTTATGAAGATATCAATCTCAAAATTTAAGGAAATAAATTCAATATGCAATAAACCATCCAGAATTATAAGCATTTCAGAGGACCCTTAAAATAAATCTACTATTAACCTAAACTAAAATGGAAAAAAAATATAAAGAAATACTTCTTTTGTTGCACCAAAAAAAATTCTTCAAAAATGGATTTTTTCGACTTATTATATTTTTTAGTAGCTTTGTTTTTTCTTCTCATTGACTTTGACCCAAATATTTATCAGTCTAATTCAAAATGTTGGGGGTATTTCCTCCGTCACTTTTTAATTATTATGATGCGGTTTTCAAAAGTCAATTTGATTAATTTTTAAAATTAAATTAGATTATATTAATTTGATATTTTAAACAAAAAAATTAGATATTCAAAAATTATATGAAAAGTACTACTCTAAATTACATTTTTTTGTATATCAATATGATGAAAAAAATACATGATATGTACCATGTTAGTCAAAGTTCTTATCGTGTGACTCTAAAAAGGAAAATCGTGACAACTACCAGAAGACGGAGGATGTATTACTTTTCAACATTAAATGAATTGTTGTTCTCATTCAAGAAATGAAGGTTATTTTTTGGGATAAGAGTCTGAAAAATATCCCAATTTTGATCGGATTTGTTGTTGCGATACTAAACTTTTATGAGGATCTATTACCTTCCTAGACTATTTAATACAGTATTTTTTACCCCAGAACTATTTAATAGTGTATTTTAAAGGTATATATGTGCCCACGTGGACACATTACTATTTATAATTTTGCATTATTTTTTATGTCCACGTGGGCAAATATATATGTTTAAAATACGGTATTAAATAGTCTAGGGAGGTAATAGGTCCTCATGAAAGCTTAGTATTGCAACAACAAATTTGACCAAAGTTAGGATATTTTTCAGACCCTTATCTCTTATTTTTTTATTCCCTTAGAAATGTAGAGGATAAATTAAATTTACTTTTTAAGTAATTAACTTATCCAAATCATAATAAGCTGAGACAAAACAATCAAACAAGGGCACTTGGTACCCTACAAACTTAATTTAAGGGGGGAAAATTAAAAGAAATTTACATACAAAATTATCCTTTCATGCCTATTTATTTATTTGACTATCATTTGAGAAAAAGATTAGTAGATTTTTACCACATAGTTTAATTTACATAAAATCTAAAGATTAATCCAAGGGGTAGAAATTAAAAAAAATTTTAATATCTGGAATTGATTTTTTTTCCTTTTTTATTTTTGTAAAAAAAGAAGAAGCTATAATCCACTGGCCAATACATTTAGGAGCGCCTAATTTAGTGTACGTGTCTTATATATGTATATCACGTCAAAAATATAAAGATATGGTGTGATCATCATAAATTTAAGAAGAAATTACCGAAATATACAACTTATTTTATTATATTCTCTAAAAAAAATTACAAAGTTTCTACCCTCTCTTATTTTTCGGATACATCACTTTACGCGATGTATCGAGATGTACGTAATGTATCAACACGTTGAGTGATGTATTCGAAATCGAGACGTGATGTATCAAAAACATTTTGCGATGTATCCAGATTTCGCCAAATTTAAGGAATTTTTGTAATTTGAAAAAGCATGGAAATAAGATGTAATTAGCTCTTAAATGTTAATACTATGAGATTTGTGTAAAATTCCCTAAATTTAATAGCCTAGCATTGCCTTATAAACCTTTAAATAAGCTTAATAATTTCTCTTCTTCTTCAATCTCTGCTTATTTTTTCTAGATAACCTTGCAACTATAGGCTATGCAACTGCATGAATGGAAATTTAGGCAAGTTCAACTTAACAAAGTTTCACCTCTCAATATATATGATGTGTGTATAAAAAAAAATTGTT
>NW_006239253.1:189173-201277 GCF_000226075.1 Solanum tuberosum | reverse complement strand
ATGCGATATATATATATATATAGAGAGAGAGAGAGAGAGAGAGAGAGAGAGAGAGTATAAAAAATGAATATTAAGTGTATATGAAAAATCCATTGATAATAATGTATATAGTAGATATAGCATATATATAAACATATATATATATATGGTATAAAAGCGTATATATAAAGTGTATAGTAAATCATGTATATATTCAATAATATATTTATATTTTCTCTGTTTCAATTTATTTGACTTATTTTCCTCTTTACTTTGTTTCAAAAAGAATAATCCTCTCCACTTTTAGCATTTTTTAAAATTTCACTTTTTCATATAACATGTCTAAGATCAAAAGATTAAAGGGTATTTTGGTAATTTGACATATTTTTAATTTAAGACCACAAGATTTGATAGTCTTTTTTCCTTTTTATTTAAATCTTTGCGTCAAGTCAAAATAGATCAAATAAATTAAAACGAAACAAGTATATAATTAGTGTATAAACATTATACATTGAATATATCTTAGTTAGACATCTATTGCACACAAATTATACCAAAAACAAAAAAAATAGGCATCAGAGATTACAATGCATTGACTTTTTTCTATTCAAACTATCTCCATCATATTGGGAGCAAAATACTAAAGACCACAAGATTATATTTGATTGTTAAAAATAACAATAATTAGAAGTGCATATAAAATATTTGGCAAATTACAAAAATCACATACTTTTAAGGCAAAATTACAATCTATCCCTTAAAAGTTTATAATTACAAAAATCCCTCAAACGGATACAATAATATAAACGCTGATACATTAATCTGATGCGCGAGATACATTAATCGTTAAGTAAGATACATTACATTTTATACATGATA
Source organism: Solanum tuberosum (assembly GCF_000226075.1). NCBI lineage: Eukaryota > Viridiplantae > Streptophyta > Magnoliopsida > Solanales > Solanaceae > Solanum > Solanum tuberosum. Next base: position 200,419 of record NW_006239253.1, on the reverse strand, counting down.
CACTAATCTGATGCGTGAGTTACAATAATATAAGCGCTAATACATTAATCTGATGCGCGAGATACACTAATCTGATGCGCGAAAATGAGGGATTTTGGAAATTTGTAAAACTTATAGGGGATAATGGTAATAAGTAAACTAAAATGTGGGATTTCTATAATTTTTCCAAAATATTTTGCACTGAATGACCAGCTGAAGCCCAACACTAGGGGTGCGCATCGGTCGGTTCGGTTCGGTTTTAGGTGTTATTGGTTCGGTTTATCGGTTTTCGGTTTGTAAATACGTCAAACCGATAACCATACCAATAACATATTTCTTATCGGTTTTTGGTTAATCGGTTTATGGTACTTAACGGTTCGGTTTTCGGTTTAACCAATAAGAAAATACTCATATATATTATATACACGATAAGAAAATTTTCAAATAAACCATATGATTTTTCCAGCATTTGGCATGAAAGTAATAATCATAAAAGTAACAATCATTTTTCTTGCAAGTTTAGACACTAGACACATTCAAAGGAAAATCTGTGAAAGTAACAATCGTTTAACCATTAACAAAAAGTGTGAAAGTAACAATCGTTTAACCATTAACAATAAGACTAGTAAATTTAGTATAGTCTTATTGGGTTATCGGTTTAACCATTAACAAAAATTATAAAACCGGAAACCGAACCAATAACCCAATAAAAAAATTTTGCAAAACCGTTTAAAAACCGTTAGCCCAATAACCCAATATCAATAAACCAATAGTGTTTTTTTCGGTTCGGTTTATTGGTTAAATCGGTTTTTGCACACCCCTACCCAACACTATTGGTGGTTTTTTGTGTTGGGTCAATTTTTAAAAATTCTATTGGGCCTGTCAAAGTATATTTCCATGGAGAAAGTCAGAAAACTCATTTTTTAGTCAGGTTTATCTTTTCGGAAAATACTATATAAGTTGATTGACTTTATTGATAAAAAAGATTAGTCACTTAACTAATTAACTAATTTTACTAAATTTTAGTCACTTAACTAATTAACCAATTTTACTAAATTAAGTGACTATTTAAGATAGAGCAACTTTCACATATAACAAATATAAAAATTATATTTGTATGTTATAGTTATAGTTTTGCATAAATTGCACTCCATAACAAATTTTACGTTTGCTATGAGGCTTTTGATTTGTATAATTCGCTAGATACATCCAATTTTATACAAATTGTTCAGTTTTGTATACATTCAATTTATACAATTGTAATTTGTATAATAAGATCTGTGTTTGTATAATTATAAGTGTATATGACGAAAATATATGTATTTGTATATACACTTTTCTCTCACTTTATACAAATACAAACACATTTTATAACAAAATGTATAAAACGGCTAATTGTATACCGAAAATGGCTAATTGTATACCGAATCAGATGGCAAAAAAATGGGATGTTTGTTGCGAATTACAAATAAAATAAACTATGGCTATAACATTTAATTTGAATTAATAGTTTGTTATTTCATATAATTTTCCCTTTTAAGATATTTATTCTCTCAATCTTTGGGACGACAAGATGGGCCTAAATTGGCATATGAACTTTCTCAGATGATAAAATATGAGCCCAACATTTTTGACGTAACTCATCTAACGTACGAAATTAAATTCATATTTATCAAAGGGAAACTTACATAAATATACTATATAAAAAAATTCATTATTTATAGCAATAACATTTTTTTTCACTTGATCACTTTTAATAAATTTATAATTCAATTTTAATACATATTACAAAGAACAATTTATTATTCACATATAATACAAGTTTTATTGATGGATAATACATTTATCACTCATTTTTAGGGATGGTAATGGGGCGGGGAGGGTTTAGATCAATGCGGGGCAGTGCGGGTTTCGGTCAATGCGGGTGCGGTGCGGGGCGAGGTGGGTTGAACTTGTTTTTTAGAAAAATCAGCGGGTGCGAGTGGAATTTGTAACAAACCCAATAACAAGACCACTCAATTCAAATTCAAACAACCAACAAATCTATTTCATTAAATCGTAATTGGAATTACAAAGAAATTTAAGAACTAACTAGAAATGGAAGAACACAAGTACAAGAAAGGGATGAGAAGAAGAACCCATAGAAAGGGGATGAGAGGACTTAGATATTTTCTCAACAATTCGCCATCCCCTTCTTCTAACATCTGGTCCTTTTTAACAAAGTGTAAATGGGCCTGGATCCCAAATAATCCTTTGTGAAAGCCTGGCCCGATTGCTTTTACTCGGCCCAATATCTATTTGTGTGATATCCTTGTTGGTATCCCTATTGGGCTGGGGCTGATTCATAACAATACTCCCGTCCTCAATAAGAACCTTGTCCTCAAGGTTCAAGTCAAGAAATCGTACCAACAAAAGCATTTGTAATCGAGGTGTAGTTACAGTGACTTAAAGATGCATGAAGTGCATTTGATGACAAGCACCAGCAAGTCCCTTGTGAACAAAATCATCAGCAAGTTCCTTGTGAAAAAAAATATTCAAGAGCTTCATACCAATTTTTTTTTGTTTATTGTGGCAGCATAGTTCACTTCCAGTTGGTCATGGCTGTGATGAGAAAAAAAAACTTGTAGCGTCTCTAAATGTCCCATAGACCACAATATACTTGGAATGAACATCATAAATAAGGCTGCAATGATAACATCGTTGGCATGATTAAGTTCCACAACAACTTCATAATTTGCATGATACTCACTTATACTCCAACTTAACATAGGAGAATACAAGACAGAGGCAAACTAAATTGTAGTCCCTCTCCGACATTATGGCAGACCTCCACCAAATTTTGGAACATAGTTAAAGCAACATACTTCCCCTTTTTCAGCCCATAATTTCCCAGCCATAACATATTGTTCTGCCTAGGTACATTATCCGTAAGCATCTGCCCTGAAAACCATTTGTCTAAGTGGACAATTCTAGTTGAACTTCCCACAAAGTAAACCAATGAGCGAAAAGAATTATAATGAAGAAACTCCCGATTATCCTTCAAAGGAACAAATTTAAGGTTTGACTCAACTTGTTTCATGTCAAGATCAATTCTGATGTTATGTCGCCAAACTGATGGTTGGTCGAAGTTGGCCACCAAAATGTCATGGTTTACATCAAAAAATTCATCGATGACTAGTTCATATGCGATTAAAGGACATGTGAATGCAATGCAGTTATACATAGCACAAAACCCATTAGACAAGTAGCAATGCACACACCATGTTTGTCCAGGATCCCACACTCTACTCATAGAGTTTGAATTTGCATTAAAGAAAAACTTGCCAGTACAGCCCAACAATAATAATTCCTCTATGTTCTCTGTAAAATCTGTTAGAGCCAAGAACTCTAAACATATTCCTGGATCCCATACACATATATCTATTGCAATTATCGGAACGGTTATAAGAAAGATATCAGCATTAGGAACCAATGAAAATTGACTCAAAATATTGTGAGTACTAAATTCACAAGTAAATTTTCCATGTTCCACAACAAGCATCAATTCATCCAAAGGCCTGTTACTTTGTGCAATGCTATTCTCCAACTCAGTAAGATATATGTTGTCAAAGGTCTCAAATTCAATTTTTGATTTTTTTGAGCCACGATCCAGAAAAGTAGTAGTGACATACCTCTTTGACATATCTTTTGTAGAACAATCATCGAATAGTTGTGCTTTATTGTGTTTAAGGCCTGGTGATTCTTCATCAAACATATCGTTTGGAGTATCGGGTTGCACCTCTGCGACTATCATGGGACAGCAACTAGGAAAACATTCGTCGAACACCCTAGGTGACCGAATATCATCCAAATCAGCTACGAAACTAGAGGCAGAAGAAGTTTCCTGTATTTCTTTGGTGAAAACTCCGGTAGACATTTCGTCGAACATATTGTCCACATGACTTGAATGTTCAACGATAGAAGTGCCAAATAACTCTAGATGACTTTCAACATTATCAACACAGCTTGAGTTTTCTGCGGCCAAAGAAATCTCTCTGCTAAGCACTGTAGCAGCACTAATCCCGACATCTTCTACTAGAACCTGCTTAGACGTAACTGAATATTTGTTCTCGATCTGCTGAAGCAAAGCTAGAATATTGGAAATTTGAGCATCCACCACAGGAGACTTTGCATATGTTAGTTTCGGAAAACGCAGGGCTAACTTCTCCTTAAAATGGGTCCAATCAAAAAATTGTTTGTTGCGAAACATCCAATGGAACCACTCGAGGGCCTCACCGTCGAGATATAAGGAAGGAAGAGGCAGCCAGTGTTCTTCGGAGAAGCCCAGAAAATTGAAGTATCGTTCTGCCCTAGAAATCCAGTCCTCTGGATCAGTGTTACCATTAAATCGATCTAAAACAACAACTTCCATTAGAGTACGTCGATGAAAACACCAATGTAACAAACCCAATAACAAGACCACTCAATTCAAATTCAAATAACCAACAAATCTATTTCATTAAATCGTAATTGGAATTACAAAGGAATTTAAGAACTAACTAGAAATGGAAGAACACAAGTACAAGAAAGGGATGAGAAGAAGAACCCATAGAAAGGGGATGAGAAGACTTAGATATTTTCTCAATAATTCGCCATCCCCTTCTTCTAACATCTGGTCCTTTTTAACAAAGTGTAAATGGGCCTAGATCCCAAATAATCCTTTGTGAAAGCCTGGCCCGATTGCTTTTACTCAGTCCAATATCTATTTGTATGATATCCTTGTTGGTATCCCTATTGGGCTGGGGCTGATTCATAACAGAATTTCTGCTTTTGATTTACGTTTTCACATTTCATGTTTTTGTTCATTTGCTGCAAATGTTCTTTTCACTTCAAGCTCTGTTTTTTTTTTCTTTCACTTTTCAAGTTTTCTATTTCAATTTATAAAAGTAAATCATTGGGTTGCTGCATACAAAATAGTTATTAAACTTTGCAAATTATTTTGGTCCTAGTTTCTGTCTTAAGCTTACGCCACAATATTTGTTCACAGTTGTTATATCTGCTAATTATTATTAAAAAATAAAAATTTCATTAGAGGATACAACAAAATAATCACAGGATACCGACAGGATTTTCCATGAATAAATTGGAATGAAAATGAATGGATTTCTTTTTTCTTTGTTTTCTCAAATGTAAATCTTGTATTTCAATACGGCCAAAAAATTAAAAAGAAAAATAATATTATATTTGTGATGAAACAAATTCTAGAAAAATTCTATTGTAATCATAACACACGCAATTTTTTCAAAAAAGTTGGAACACATTTTATGTGAGAAGTTCTTTTTTATAATTTTTAAAACAAATTATGCAGAGCAGATTTATGCGGGGCGGGTTTATGTGGGGTGGGGAGGAGCGAGTTGAAATCAGCAAATTATTCTATGCAGGGCGGGTTAAAGTCTTTGCGGGTTTATGTGGGTTTGCCCCGCAACCGCCCCGCCCCTCCTTATTGCCACCCCTAATCATTTTAATACACTTATAATACAATGTGCCAATTTCTTACCAAACAAGCATAATTTTTTGTATAAATTTTAGGAATCACATAGTTTTAATATGAAATTACAATTTATCCCTATTTAGTTTGTAATTACATTAATCCCTAAAAAAGTAAAACAAACCAAGTACATAATATGTAGCTCGGATACATTATAAAATAATTTAGAATTAGGAGAGAAATAAGGGATTTTAGAGGTTTTTAGAAATAGAAGGGAATATTAAAAATAAGGGAAACATAAGACGTGTATTTCAGTAATTTTTTCTAATTTTAATTTGTTTTAAAAAAACAGTTATAATACATATATATTGCATACATAATTCACTTTTAATACATATTGCAGATTTAACATAGTATTGTTATGTATTGCTATAAATGGTAATAAATAAAAATTATCGCTAAAATCATTAATTATATATTAAAAGGTACTCATCCAAATAATTTTTCCTTTATCAAATGTATCATGAGATTTTCGTTTACCAAACATAATAAGAGTTTTTTCTTTTAATAAAAAATATATATGAAATTTCACTCCAGGCTCAAATTTGGTCCACATTTTTCGTGCATGAAGACTATATAAAATCGGTATGGAAAATTTGTGGAGCAGTCTTTGCCTCGTTGGCAGATAAAATAAACCTCAATGCTTAGATTTCGATTATAATTTTTATTTGTGAAAACTATATAGAATCAATATGAAATATGTATATAATTATATAAATGTTCAATAAAATTCATGTTAGATTTCTGAAGAAACCACGCACCGAATCTTGCTCACGATTTATGTATAAAAGATATGTATAATTTGTATGAAATATTTATATAACCATATAAATTTTAGGGAAAAGGGTCTGAAAAATATCCCAATTTTGGTCGGAATTGCTGTTACGATACCAAACTTTAATGAGGACCTATTATCCCCTAGACTATTTAATACCGTATTTTAAACATATATATTTGCCCAGCTGGTCAAGCGCGTGAAAACACGATGCGTAGGGCACCAAATTTTTTTTTTTTAGGCCAATCATTAAATGCCACATATCAATACAGGGATTAAACTATATCTATTTCTTTTTACCTATAATTGTAGTTCATTTTACAACCCTTTCTCCTTTGCTGGAAATTATTTTCTAAATCCAAAAGAACACCATTGAAGGGCCAGGTAAGCTTTGTAGGGAACAAATTATTTTCTTTAATTTCAGATTTTTTTTCTTGGTCTTATTTGTTCTATTGTTATTTAGGGCTTCTAATTTCTTTCCTTGATTTCTAACACGATTTTGATCTTTGATTTCTTCTTTGACAATGAAGTGAAAGAGAGTTTTGGGAAAGAGACGGAGTGACAGTGAAGTGACTATTGATTTCCCATTTTTTTGACTTTTTCACATATGTTTATTAAAGGGAACGAAATGACTAATTTAATTAATTTAATGAATTAAAACGCGTGTGTGACACACTCAACTAACATAGATTGAGTATGGACAAATATATATGTTTAAAATACGATATTAAATAGTCTAGGGGGTAATAGGTCTTCATTAAAGTTTGGTATCGTAACAACAATTCCGACCAAAATTGAGATATTTTTCAGGCCCTTTTCCCTGAATTTTATATATAGTTCATATTGGTTTTTGAAAATTTAATACAAATACACCAACATTATATATAATTTTATATTGTATTCATACAAGTTCAATGCACTCGATTATTGCTTCAAACTTCAACGATCTAGGATTGAAGTTCAGTCTAAAACTAGCTCAAATCTTTTCCAATTAGCCACAAATTTCATATTCAAACTCCTTTGACGTTCTAGTTCTTTTGATATATCACATATTCAAAATGAAATTCGTTTGTGATAAATTAATTTTCAAACTTGAACTTCAAACTCCTTTACTAATTGATAATGGAGTTTAACCGTAAAGAAGGAGGGAAGGGTTGTGTACAAGTTAATTTTTTCCTAAATTTGTTATGTTTGGTAAATCTTGTTATATTATGAAAAATAAGAAAAAGTATCCTTATTTTTAGTAATGCATAGTGATTTTCCCTTTATTGAATCCATATTGACCCATTCAACAAATTTGATCCATATTGCTCATTTACTATCCCTTAAAATATACTATATTAATTAACTTAATACATGTCCATAAATGACTATATTGATCTTTGATCAAACATCACAATCACAATGTAACCATGAGTAAATTATGAAAGTAAACCATAATTTTCAAATTTTGGATCATGATATTTGACTTAATTAATTGGAGGCACATCATATTTTAGTCTTGCACAAATGATTTGGAGTTATATATAACTAATAACTTTCACAAATTTCTAACTCCCTCTTTTCAACGCCATAATGTTTAATTTGAATGAAACTTTGACAAATATTTTGGCCATCATTCTGCGTAAGCTACTTAGATACTACTCTTCTGTCTTACTCGTAATTTTTAAAAATAGTTATCTTAAATTTTTTTTTTTCTATTTTATCCTTAGTAGTAATTATTCTTGAATATTATAAACATTTCAATTATGAGGTGATGACCCACAAATAAATTGAATAAATATTCAATAAGAAGAAATTATATATCTTAAGACATAAATAAGAGTAAGATAATCAAAATTGTTCCTAAGTAATATTTTCTTAAGACTTAAGAGGCATGAAAAAAGAAAAACGCGACAGATAATTTGAGATGATGGAGTAATTACTAATTAGTACTTCCTCCATTTTAAAGTAAGTAGTGTTTTTAGTTTGAACATGCCATTAGAGAAAATCACTCAATTCATAGAAAATAAAATGTATTTTTATCCAACTTACCAATAAGTACCTTAAAAAAAGATGTAGTTCTTACTAGTTATGTAAAAATCTCTTTATTTAAATAAATGAATAAAATTGATAGAAAATCATTAATATCTTTTTATTCCATAATCACTTATTTTGAAACAAAAAAAAACCAAAAAAACACCACTTAGCTAATTTTTTGCATTAGTGATGTTATATATTGACTCTCACTACTATATATATAGTATATTCTCTAAAATATAATAAACTAATTTCATAAAGTGGACGGTGTGGGTGAAATCTAAAACAATGACTTTGACAAAGAGAATAATAAATAATAAAAGGTCCAATTAATTAATATGTGTACATTTAATCTAAACTTGCTAGAGGATAAAAAAGAATGATACGTGTGACTTTCTTTTTCTCTTTCTTTCTACCAAACTCATTAATATGTATACATTTAATCAGTTCTCTTCTCATCAAATTCAATTCACCTTCTCCATTTTTCTCCAATAAAACATGTCTAGTTGCATGCGTAACACATTGGCCTCTTTTTTTTTTCTTGTTTTCATCCTGACATTCATTTTAAAAGTCGATTAATTTAAATTTACGCTAAAAAATTTACTTTAGAGTAAAGTGTTTCATCTCAGAAATAATGTTATTTACAAGGTTTGAATTCAGAATTTTAATTAAAAATGAAAGAATATTTTATCATGCCACTTCACTAGACAATGTAACGAGATTTTCCTATCGTGAATCACATGCATGCTCCGATCCCTAATTATCCCCCCTTTTAGGATTTGGTTAATAGTCCACAAATTGGACATGTTAGAATATATATATATATATATATATATATATTGCAAGAAAATCTTAAAGAAGGAAACAATGGCTTCAAGACAATTTTTACTTCTTCCATATAATAGACCATAAACCTATTGCAAGAACTTAGTCGAAAATGCAAAACCCAACTTAAAGTATGTTTGGATTGACTCTAGACTTATTTTTATTATTTTGACTTAAAATCAAATGCTTAAAAATATTTTTTTATATTTTATCCAAACACTGTAAAAATGCTTAATACTTAAAAATACTTAAAATTATAAGTCAATCCAAACGGACTCTTAATTAGTAAATTAAAGTGGATGAAACCTTCTTGTATTTCTCAAGAATTGCATCTTCCAAATATCTCCAAAAAGACATTTATATACTTGCTAATTCCTAATTAGACATACAATCTGTCAAGCAAATTTTTAGATTTGGCATTTGACTATATTTAGTATTTTCCACAAAATACATTTAACTTTGTGAAGTATCAATTTGCAGCAAATTAGGCCCTTAATTAATAACACTTGAAAAGTATGACCTAAATCATTATAACATGTGGCCTTTGTAAGATATTTATGTGTCGAAATATGGCCAAACATAAGGGTTGAATGGTTCGAGTGATATTATACTATTATATAAATACTACTCCATCTAATATCTTTAGGGTTAAAGGATAAGTACAAATAATTTCGGGATTAAATTATAGTACCACTTAATTTGTTGTTTGGTTGGCAAGTTCGGGATAATTTATCTCGGAATTAATAATTAGTATCGAGATAAGTTATCCCTCCCAATGGGTGGTATAGTAATCCCGGGATAACTTATCCCTGGATAAAATAGGTAAATGACAAATATGTCCCTTTAAATCCTTTTTATACACCATTTTTCACATTTATGTATATTTACATTTTTTTAATACCATGTATAATAATATTTACTACTCCTTATTTTTATGATAATTATACATATTTTTCTATTTAAAAATTACACTATATAAATATAATTTTTATTTATGAATTTATTTGACTAATTCTTATGTTTATTTTATTTTGATTTCTTCATAAATTTTCTTCTCTTTAACAAACTTAAGAGGGAAGTTCTATTTTTAAGTCTAAATAAGAAAAAAGTTATATTTTTAAATACACATGATACTTATCACGGGGATACATAAACAAAAATATTCAAGTTAAATAAAATAAAAGTTTTATTTTATTTTATTTTAAAAAATGAATAACTAAAGCTCGCAAAGAAAAATTAAAAAGTTTAAATAAAGTGAAGGGTAATTTTGTAAACAAACAACTTGTTCTTAAAATTTATCAATATATAATATTTTGAATACAACAAACCAAACACTCAATAAGAAATAATCCCAGAACAACTTATCCCATCATAACTAATCCCAACATAACTTATCCCATCATAATTTATCCCATCATAACTCATATTCAAATCAAACGACCCCTACTAAGTTAATGTACATAACTTAAAGACTTCGATAAAATATAGAAGTGTTACCAACATTTTATTTTTTATACAAAGTTTTGATTATGAGTCTGATCGAAGATCCATTATATACTTCTCCCATCTATGTATCATAATTTACATAACAATACTTTTTCCTTTAGACGTTCGAAAATATTCACTAATACTTCTCCACTATAACTACATATTTAATTTTACATTTAATTATATTATTAAGTTTCTAGCATCCAAATCTATTTAACTAACTACTCAAATTTAAAGTTTTGATGTGAGACTTTATTTTTAAAAAATATCTTTCAACTATTCTTCTAATTATTTTCTTCAAGTAAATTTTTTTTAGATATATGCAAAAAATCAAGCTAGCTAAGATTCTAGGTTACATGTAACTAATCAAATATAAATATCCTAATTATACAAAATTGTGAGAGTTAGGGTGTGTTTGGTATGAAGGAAAATGTTTTCCATGGAAAATGTTTTCCTGGAAAACAAGTTGATTTTTGACTTATTTTCTTATGTTTGGTTGGTGATTAGAAAATATTTTTCGGAAAAGATTTTTAGTGTTTGATTTATGAATGAAAAATATTTTTGAGAAATATCTTTTATTTTTACTAGAGTAGAAAATAATTTTTGAAATTGAAAATATTTTTTAAAAACAAA
>NW_006239253.1:186382-188677 GCF_000226075.1 Solanum tuberosum | reverse complement strand
GGGGGTTGGGGGGAGGTTTGAGGGTAGGGACAAAATAAATTGATTTTTTCAACAAAAAAATGTAATTTGAAGTTGGAAGAAAGTTTTGGAAAATGTTTTCCATAAGTTTTGAAGGGAAGTCATTTTCCTTAAATTTGAGGAAAATGAGTTGATTTGGAAAATATTTTCCAAAATATTTAACCCAACCAAACATGAGAAAGTTGGAAAACATTTTCTGGAAAATGTTTTCCTTCATACCAAACACACCCTTAGAGAATAATATTTTCACACTCCATCTCCTTGTAACGCCAACACCGGCAAAAGATTTGGTAGTGAAGGGACATCAATAACAGCACACAAGCGTGTGAAAATTAATTAAATAATATATTATATTGTCTTTATCACTAACTAAACAATAAAACATCTTTAATGTGCATAATCAACCATTGACTACTTTGAGTTTTTAACATTAAAAGATGTGATACAGTGGATTGATGAAATTGTTTCTCTTCTAATTAGGGGTATCATATTCGAATTTTGACATAAAAAAATTCTTGATAGAGAGTGCTTTCTTTTGAATTGGACCTTACGCAACATGAATCTAAATTAGTCAGACTTTAATATAAATATTAGATATCGAATGAAGAAAAAATTAAATTGTTATAAACCGTTTGACTAATTTTTGACAAACTTCTTTAAATTTTTGGATTGCACTCAAGTATTGGTAGAGCACCATCATCATTAGGGCCATCAATAACAGCACTAGTACTTTATGATGATGTGGCATGATCTTATATAACTATGGAACATTATTTGATACTCCCAGTTCACTATTTTAAAAATAAATTTTCAATTTTATTTGTTAATTTTAGCATTTAAGAAAAGACGATTATTTTTTTATGTTTTACTTTTAATATTAATTATTTATTTCTCAAATCATTTTACAAGATCTAATTCTAATTAAACATCAATTAATTATAATGATAGTATGATAAAATAACCATGTCAATCATTATTTTCTTAACAAGTATGTCAAATTCAAGTGTGACAAGTAAAAATGAACGAATGGAGTAGAATAGTACTGGATTGGATACCAATATGCATTTCAGCCTATTAAGGCCCGTCCAAATTCAACTCAACTCGCTTATTTGACATTCCTAATATTGTCTTTACCCACCCGAATCTCTCATATAACATTTATCTAAATTAGATACAATACTATTAGGATAATATTTTTTACTTACACATCGAACACAAAAAAATACTTATTTTCCATGAAAAATATTTTTCTCCGTACCGAACACACCCTTAACCTTTTTTTTTCCATTCAATAGTACTAGTCTTGTTTAATGATAAGCGTGTTGACGTTAGTTAACGTTGACGGCACATTTAATTTAAATAGACCTAAGGGAGACCCAGTCCACAATATTCTTTGTATGGCCCAAAAAAGAAAGAAAATAAGAAAATTATGCTCCAAAAAAAGTACTCCAATAATGCCTAAGATAATAATTTATGCATGCCTAATAAATTTTTAAGTTAGAATAAAAAGCGGAATTCGTAGTTGACTTTAGCTCTGCTCCTAATTATTAATTGGAAAAATAATAATTAATTTTTCTAGAATATGTTAAAACATATTTATAGAGCAAATACTATTTATGTTGTTAGTGTATATTACTTAAGTACTATGCAAAAATCAATTAATTAGTGGAGTTTCCCTTTTCTATATTTGAGTATGATCATTCAATACGTATGTAAATTTACTCCTTCAGTTCATTTTTATTTAATTTGTTTAGTACCAAATTAAAATAGATGTCCATTTTATTTGTTCAGTTTAAAAAAATTAAGAGATGATTTATTATTTTATAGTATTTGTTTACCCTTATTATTAAGTATTAATATTTATTTTTTAATATTCAAATGACTTAATAATAAATTATTAAGGATGATATAATACCGACAAGGATTATAGTGGAGTGATAAGTACTCCTTATTTTTAATCAGAGGTCTCGATTCGAGCCCCCAAGAGTATGAAATCGCCTTTGTTAGGAGAGTTTTACCCGCAGGTACTAAACAATACCCGACGGAAACAAAAAAAAAACTTTTATTATAGTCCATTAAAAAAAATATCATTCTTCTATAGTAATTTGAAATAGAAATAATTAACTTTAAAAATCTCCTTTTCAAAAGTCTGTCTTTTTTCGTGCCTAGTCAAACACTGTCACATAAATTTGAATGGAGGGATAATGATTATACTACTTCCTCCGTCCATTTTACTTATCTATAGTATATATTGACTTAGCACACCCCCCTCTCCCT
>NW_006239253.1:160870-185798 GCF_000226075.1 Solanum tuberosum | reverse complement strand
CCCCCCCCCCCCCCCCCCCCCCCCCATGAACAACAAACAGAATGACAGTTTTATTATACTATTCCTGAATAAGAAAAAAAATCAATGTTTTGGCAAATAACTATAGTTAATATTTAATAAGAGTAAATTAGAAATTAAATAATAAATTATCTCTTAATTTTTTAAACTGGACAAATAAAAATACGGAAAGGAATATGATAGATACACTAGTGAATTGTAGTTGTATTTGGTATGGATTAAATTAAACTAATGAAGATTAGGGAAAGATATGGGGCCATAATCCAGTCCATAAGTAGTGCGGTATTAACACATAATATTAGTAATTAGCCGCCCACAATATCTCAAAAAAATAGTTTGGTACTTTACTTCATGGAAATTTCTTTATTTTAGTGATTTTGAACAACTATAAATAGAACATCACTAAAACTTATAACATATTCAATATTCCACAATTCAAAAACTATTTACTAAGGGATTATACATATTAGATCAACTTTAAGAGATTTAATTAGTAAATGGGGTTCATTTCAAACATCAATAATGAGCTTCTTTCTAAGGTAGCAACCAATAATGGACATGGAGAAAACTCAGCTTATTTTGATGGATGGAAAGCTTATGAAATTGATCCTTTCCATCCAACACAAAATCCTAATGGGGTTATTCAAATGGGTCTTGCAGAAAATCAGGTAACAACATGAAAATATTTTTAATTAGTGTTCATTTTCTCCATCTACACTCCCTTTGTTCTATACTCCATCCGTTCTATTTTATATGAGTTAGTTTGACTTGATACGGAGTTTAAGAAAGAAAGAAAGAGTTTTGAAACTTATAGTCTGAAATAAGTGATATATGTTTGAGTGACTACAAATCATTTCATTAAGGGTAAAATGAGTATTTTACAATTAAATTGCTGTCATTCTTTTTGGGATGAAGTACTAAAAATGAAAATGAGTCGTATAAATTGGGACAAATGGAGTACTTATTAAAACCACCACAAGCTCCAAAGAAACTTTTGGTTTGTATCAAAGTTAGGGTTGATTTCTATCACTGATAAACTAATAGGTATCTCAGAAAGTTAAATTTCATTTTTATTTCAACATTTTTCAATAAAAAAAGTGACTTAATTATCAGAATAATTATTAGTATTACTTGAATAACATCTGAGAAAAAAAAAACGTTGTGCTAGCTAGTTAAATATTGCAATTAATGTTTTTATTTTTTATTTTTTATGTTCTTGTAGCTTTGCTTTGATTTAATTCAAGAATGGGTGGTGAACAATCAAAAATCCTCCATTTGCACTGCTGGAGGCTGTGAAGAATTCAAGGAAATTGCAATTTATCAAGACTATCATGGTTTGCCAGAATTTCGAAGGGTAAGAACTTAAACCTAAAAACACCGAAACTATTACTCCCTTCATTTTAATTTGTCTCATTTTCCTTTTTAGGTTGTTATATATATATATATATATATATAGAGAGAGAGAGAGAGAGAGAGAGAGAGAGAGAGAGGAGTGCGTCATGGCAAGCAACACTAAAGTTGTATCTGTGTGATCTATATGTTAAAAAATTCAAGCTATACTGAAAGTAATTAACCACTAATATTTGCATTAGAGTAAGTTGGGTGAAACCCTCTCTCGAACCCTACTAACACAGATTACTTTGTGCACCAGATCACCACAACATTCAAATGTCATTTGAGTACCTTTATAGTCGAAAAGTCTTTTCCTTACTTTCTTAAACTTTCGTATTCTGTGAAACTAAGACACATAAAATATAACCATTAACGAAAGAAGTATATATATATATGTGCAGGCAGTTGCAAGGTTCATGGAAAAAGTGAGAGGAGACAAAATTAAATTTGATGAAGAACGTATAGTAATGAGTGGAGGGGCAACTGGAGCTCATGAATTACTTGCCTTTTGCTTGGCTGATCCTGGAGAGGCTTTTCTTGTTCCTACTCCCTATTATCCTGGGTAACTATTTTTTTTTCTTTTTCTTATAGTTAAAATCGCGATTTGATATTGATCCGTACCTTATATATTAAGATTCAAAAAAAGAAATAGGGGACATAAAATCGAACCTCCTTAGAAACTATAAGTGATCGTTGAGGTGGTGTGTGTCAAACAATTATGAATATATTAATATGATATAGAGATCTATTATATTTTATTTATTCGCCTCAAACCCTAATTTTACAACAATAAAAGTAAAATACAATAAAGTAAAGATCACAAAAAACATATATATTGTGAATAAGCCATGAATACTTTAATTATACTCCCTCGGTTCTTTTTTATTCGTCCAATTTTGAATTTTTATTTGTCCCCTTTTATTTGTCATTACAAAAAACATATATATTGTGAATAAGCCATGAATACTTTAATTATACTCTCTCTGTTCCTTTTTACTTGTCCAATTTTGAATTTTTATTTGTCATTTTTGACAAATCAAGAAAAGACAATATTTTTTTACCTATTATGCCCTCAATTTATTTAGAGAGTTAATGTTTTTGAAAAGGGTAGAACCTCCTTAATGAGTAAATTGATTTTGGAATTCTATCAATTTATAGGGATAAAATAGTAAACCCACTATGTCAATTATTATTTTCTAAATAGGTGTGTCAAGTAAAAAATGAACAAGTAAATAGGGACCGAGGGAGTATGAAACTACGAATTAATATTGGAAATTATCGTATGGTAAAATGTAATATTTTCTACATCCTAATTTGGTTGGTAACTTTTTGTTTTTTCTAATTTTATAAAATATTGACAACATTCTTTTTGGAAAAAAATTAGAGGTATGGAAAGGGAAAATGGGGGAGGGGGGATTACGAGGAGAATTGAACTATCGATCACCAACAAAGTGAAAGTTCAGATAGTTAACAAATTGAGCTATTTACTAAAATTCCCCATTCACAACATTCTCTTATCCAAATTTATGTTGTTTTTCTTCAAATTATTGGACTAAGTGACTGTTTTGTTACTAGATTCTCGACAAATATTTCTAATTCTTACTAAAGTATTTCCAAATATTTAATTTGCAGATTTGATAGAGATTTGAGTTGGAGAACTGGTGTACAACTTTTTCCCATCATTTGTGAAAGCTCCAACAATTTCAAAGTCACAAAAAAAGCCTTAGAAGATGCATACAACAAAGCTCAAGAATCCAATATCACAATAAAAGGCTTACTTTTAAACAATCCATCAAATCCATTAGGCACAATTTTAGACATGGAAACATTAAAAGATACAATAAGGTTCATCAACGATAAAAATATACACCTCGTATGCGACGAAATTTACGCGGCCACGGTCTTCAACGAGCCCAAATTCATCAGTATTTCCGAAGTTATAATAAGCGAAAATGTTCAATGCAACCTCGATTTAATACATATCGTGTATAGTCTATCGAAGGATTTAGGGTTTCCCGGATTTAGAGTCGGAATTATTTACTCGTACAATGATGTTGTAACAAAATGTGCTAGAAAAATGTCGAGTTTTGGGCTCGTATCGACGCAAACGCAGTATTTAATATCTAACATGTTGTTAGATGATACGTTTATCGAGAAATTCGTTGTCGAGAGTCGTGAAAGGTTGGAGAAAAGGCATGGGGTGTTTACTAAGGGACTTGAAAATATTGGAATTAACACGTTGGAGAGTAACGCTGGGCTTTTTTGTTGGATGGATTTGAGAAGTTTACTTAAGGAAAATACATTTGAAAGTGAAATTGAATTATGGAGAATGATTATTAATGATGTTAAACTTAATGTTTCACCAGGTTGTTCTTTTCATTGTTGTGAGCCTGGTTGGTTTAGGGTTTGTTTTGCTAATATGGATGATGACACTATGAGGATTGCATTAAGGAGGATTGAGATTTTTATGGTACAATACAAAGGGATTAATAATATTATTGAAGAGGGAATCGAGAAATCTCTTCCTATTGCACTTGGTTCAGTATCTCTTAGGTCGATATCTGATAACAACGTCAGAGGGAGAAGGTCGATAGCAGAAGGTAACGAACTAGAGACTCTCTTGTGATTAATTCTGTAATAAGAGCAGGACGAATTGCTCATTTAACATCAATGTCTACTTTAAGGAATGAATATATTGAGTAGTTGACTTCACAATTTATCAAACCATTATCTGAACTTTTTTTTTTTTTTTTAGTTTTCTACTTTATAATGTTTATAAATGAAACCTTCATCCATAGATTCACTACTTTATTGAGGTAAAGTAGTATTTTAACTATTAGGGTGTATAGAATTATTACCACCAATATTTTTCATTTATGTGTTGTTCTTTCTCTTTTTCTCGTCCTATACCCTCTTATATTAGCTTTGCCATTTTGTCACTTGAATATACCATACATATGTAACGTATATGCCACGTATATATTATTGGTGCATATGAAATACATAGGATATATACGATATATATATAGAGAGATATTTAGAAATGACAAACTTAATAGATATAATAAGGCTTTATAGCTATAGTTTTGATAATTGCTTTTCATAGCTATAGTTTTGTGCTATGGAGGTTGTGGTTTGTATATTTCTACCCATTTGTATATTTCGCTTATGAATATACAAATAGAGTAAGTATATACAAATTCTGTATTTATACATTTAGTAATTTTTCAGAACTCTGTTTGTATATTTCGCTTGCCAATATACAAACAGGGTAATTTATTATGATTTTTTCATAGATCGTATAAATAACTAGGGTAAGCATATACAAAATTCTGGATTTATACAAATCAGACGAATTAAACAAATTAGGCGAATAACAATAATTGGGGGAAACTGTACATGCGAATTACAATTTTCCTAAACGGTAGTTATAATACCTAATAAAAGCTAAATATTTGCTGCATAATTTTCCCATATATATATATATATTTTTTTTTTTTCTCATAATAGGATCATGCTTTATTTGCGCAAAAATCTTGTGACCTTTTTAGCAATATTTAAAGGGCTTTTTTCCCTTAAATTTAGTATTTAATCAATCATCAACATATAAATTGTATTTAATCATACATCGGCGTATAAATCTGATAATCCTTCAATTAGAAAATTCGAAAACAATGAAATCCATCTGAAACAAGATTGATTAATTTTACATACCCTTTCTTTAATTTAGAAAGAAAAACAAACTTCACATACTTTATTTTACTCACAAAAAAAAAAAAAATTTAAAAAAATTGTACATATACAATTGGTATAATTACCCCCTAAGCAAATGATCATACAATTGTAACACTCTTCTTACTGTCTTGAATACTTTATAATGAATTGCACTAACTTGGTTGTAAATCCAAGAAAGGTGATTGTTAATGTCCAAAACTTTTTGTACCATACAAAAATTGGACTTATTAATGGTTGCACAACAAACTTGTAACTATTTAGTAACACTTGATATGCAACTTGATGATTCTTTACAAATCCTACAAGGAACCAAAAAACATAATTCAAAATTTTTAAATTTATTTAATTTTAAAATATGGAAAAACAAAAGTAGAAGAAATTGACATACTCAAGACGATTTCAGGGAATTCATCGAATACTGAAGTTACCATATTGTACAACGCCTGTTTTTGGTCAGGACAGGAAAAGACACGTGTTACAAATAATCTATTCAAAACCTAGTGTGCAAAATGATATAATTAGTAAAAGTGGTGGTAGACATACCAAAATTTTTGGTTTCATTGATGATTCTGTAATAACTTGAGCATTCCTGCATACAATATATGTTGCTTAGTAATTTATGCTTGTGTAATTATTATATTACAAAGTATAAGAGGCATAATGAGGATCAATATTTTACTTAATGAGTAGTTTTTCTCCATCTCTTGATAATTCATAGTAGCTGCAGCCTCTACTAAAGGGTACTTCTTTCTTCTTCCACTCTGAAATAACAAGTATTCTCTTTCAATTTGGGACATTTTTAAATAACAGGCATAATACATAAACGTGCCTCTTTAATTTGGTCTCAACTGACATTTATGCCCTTCAACTTTGTAAACTTGTATAAAGTTGAACAAGTAGACACATGCATCCTACGTGGCGTCCAATTAGTATAAAGCTACGTAGGACACATATGTCTACTTATTTAATTTTATACAAATTTACGTGTCTGCTTATGCACATTCAAAGTTGGAAGGCACAATTATGTATTATGCCTTTTAGAAATGAGTCCTTAAAGTTTTAAGAAATGCAATTCTAGTTCACTTAAAAGTAGTGATTACCTAAATGCCAGTATACTATTGCTGTAAGATCAACACCTTCACGAATATTGTCTATGCTGAACTCTGTGTTTTGGTCCAAGCTTGTGGTTAGTTGCTCCAGAGATTTTAAAGCCTCCTGCATAAATTTGCAAAAGGGAGTTGAAGAATCAAATTAAGCAGTGGTGGAGCACATAGATCGAAGGGTGGTCAATTGGACATCAGGGTTAAGTCGGAGCTATAGTTCTAGTTACTGTTCCAACAGAACTCAATAGCTTTAGCCAAAACTCTATAATTATGTTAAAAGTCCACTTAATATGTATAAATAATGGAAAACTTACATAAGTCTCACAAGTTTAGGAGCGAATTACTTAAATACGCTCTAGTTTGCAATATTATGAATCTTAATTATCAGATTTTGGTGCGTCCAGATACATGTATTTTGGGATACATGGGTCAAAATTAGGTGTAATTTGTTCTAGATACATTGTGTCCAAGTGGATTCGCATCTATCTTGGATACATAAGAAGTTTCGCTCGCCTCCCTCCCATTTCGCTCGCTACACTCCTTTGTATCTAGTATCCCAGATACATGTGAATGACACCTAGATAAATAAAGATACATGTATCAAGTGTGTATCTAATGTGATTCACATGTATCTGAAATACCTAACTATCTCGCTCGCCTCTCTCCCTATTTTTAGTATATTTGGTAGCAAAAATACATATATCTAGGTGTATGTTCCTCAAAAATATCAAACTCTTAATTAGTGGTATGATACACAGTATTTTTAAACTATATATAATAATAGGTATATGATAGTAGAGTATATCTAATTATGTAGTTTCTCCGGCTTCTTTTTTTAGCCCATCACCCAAGGGCTAACCCAAATATACAAAATTTATAAATTGAAACCTTTTGCAAAATTCCTAACTTTGCCACGTGGATTAGAAGTGTAATTCATGTTCTCAACAAAAACAAAAAAAAAGTGCAAACCTTTCTCCCTTGAAATGATTGAGGGAATGAAAAATCATCAAAGAAACAATCTTCTGATATGAGCAGGGCCAGTTGGTTTAGGTCCTTGTTGTTTATACTTGAGTACAACTTTCTAATTGTGTTGGATGGTGAAAATGAGCTTGTGACAACATCAGGATTGACCATTGAACAATACGCGATCAAGGACCTCTGTCTGCTCCTGATACTTCTTATCTTGAATTTTTGCTCATGTACCTTTGTGTTTTTCGCGTTATGAGCTTTCAATAGAGGAATGCTTTCGCGATTCCTAAAATCTGGCGTGGACGATAAACTTTGCCAGCCAACTTGGCTTGAAAATGTCATGTTATAGATAACAAAGTTGCAAGATAGATCAAATAATTTTATAGATGCAATGCCTTAGCAAGGAGAAAAGGAATCAATGAACGTACCTAGTGCTTTTCTTAATAATGTTGTAAATAATGTTCTATGCCTTGCTTTAAAATTAGGATACAACTTAGAGCATGTATTGCAATCTTCAGGGCAAAGGGAATAGAATCCTCGCCAATAAGGTGAAAGTTCAGATAGTCAATCAACTGAGCTATTAAGATTCTCATATGTAACATGTTTGCTATAGGGTGAACCTCACCATTTTGACATTGAATATATACATTTATGTAAAAATTATTAAAATTTCAACGGATATTAAATTTTGAACCTATAGTTCCAAAAGTGCAATAATACAATAATAAGACTTTAAAGGTCGAACATATTTAATATTCTTGATCTGCCTCTATTTATTTTCAGGATAGGTATATGACAATGTACAATATTCAAAGAATATGTCTAAATAGTTCAAATCGAAAGTAAGAGATTCAGTTGAATCTACGGAACCTACTGTCTAACAAATCATAATTAAGCACAACGAATCAACATTAAGGACACTAAAAGTCTTTAAATCATACTAAGTAGACTAATGACAAGCAGACAATTTTTTATCATGTTAAGTTCCCCTAAATTCAGCAGAATAATTTGTAATGTATTTTTTTTCAAATGATTAATTAAATTATGAAGCTGGAAGAATTAAATATATCAATGTTGAGAGTGCTGCACATAGTAGAAATTACTGTATAATGTGTTAAAAAATTATGGAAAATAAAAATTTACTTGATATATATCACTGACATTACAACAAAAACAACTTTTAACGGCAATAAATAGACACATTAATAAAGAGTGCTAAAGTCTTTATTGTCATTAGTTAAGTATCATTAGATTCAATGTCGCTAAAGGCTTTAAGAACATATGCAAAGAGTGCTAATTGCCGCTAAAAATACATATTTAGCTACAATTGATCTATTACCGTTAATTAATTGTCGATAGCAATAATTTTTTATGCAGTGTGACAAGACAAATAACCTAGGAAAGGAGATAGGAAGGATAAGAAAATGATGTGTTTAGCTCTTTTGTCATGTGATGTTGTTTAACTTGACGATATAAAATAAATTATAAATGTTAGTATTAACTTGACGATATAAAATAAATTATAGATGTTAGTATGATTATGAGATTAAGAGTAAATAAACTTTATAAAGTTAAATTATCTATCCTATAAATTGAGATATTTGAAGTCATGTATAGTAATTATGCGTATAATATACCTCATAGAGTGCTCTCTTTATACCACTTTATACTAATTTATCATTAAGAATTAGGTGTCAAAACACATTATTTTTTAAAATTTCATATCTAAACAATTGGGAGAGTGAGAAATACATCTAAATTATTACTCAAATAATTTGAGAAACATACTTTTATGCTGACTAGACCAAATGTATGTATACACACATTCATGCGGGTTTGACCCAAAATTTTCGTTCACATGACTTTGTATATTACCGACACATTTTTTTTAGTTAAGTGTCAAAAACACACTTGAACAATTTTCGTATCTTACTGTAGTTTACCCTTTTATATCTTCATAAAATAATTTAATGCATGTTTATCAGTTATCACTACTCCTAAACTAAATTTTCTTTCCCTCGTTTTCCAAAGTTGAGAATTTATAGGAGTATCCTAAATATTTGTTAAGAAAATTGAAAGGATTTAGTCCTTTGAGAATTTGTAGGAGTATACTAAATATTAGCAAAAATATTGAAAAATTTAAGTCGTCTGAGAATTTGTAGGAGTATACTAAATATTAGCAAAAATATTGAAAGGATTTAGTCCTCTGAGAAATTGTAGGAGTATCCCTAAATATTCTTTTTTTCTATCTATGTTGTTTTTATAACATTGTTAATAATTTATAATTATTTTATTAACTAAAAAAATATTTTAAAAAGAAAAAAAAGAAGAAGCAATTCGACAATATTTGAGAAATAAATCTGCCAAAACATATTCATGATACCAATCCTTTTGAAATCATGTATATTATTAGGAAATATGTATTTTCAGCATATATTTTTTCCTAAAAAGAAATTTTGCAACGATATCTTAAATCTTTTGTTGCAATAGTACAAGTGTACAACATTGTTCTAGAAAAAAAAGCGTAAGTTATTACATAATTATTGATTATACAATTTCAGGCCTTTATGGACCGTTTATATTTGACATAATACATAAACATGACTCTTAACTTGGCTTCAACGGACAATTATGCCATCCAACTTTGAGTGTGCACAAGTAGACATTTAAACTTGTATAAAATTGAACAAGTAGACAGACGTGTCCTACATGGCATAATACATGTAGGACTCCACATAGGATACAAAATTTTCATGTAGGGTGCCATGTAGGACGAATATGTCTATTTGTTCAATTTTATACTAGTTTAAGTGCTTACTTGTGCACACCCAAAGTTAAAAGTCATAGTTACCCGTTGACACCAAGTTAAGGGACATGTTTATGTATTATGCCTTTATATTTGGACGTCAAAGTTACATACTAAAAATGCTTATACATCACATGTGCAGTGAATGAGGCTACTCTTTCCTTCATCAGATGTCTCGAGTTCAAGTCCCATATTCTTGATATGAAGCATTTTTCTAAATGAAATCTTACGTGGTGCAAATCTAAAATAGTCAGATTCCAATGTGGATACCAAACACTCGATATGAGACAATTATTTTTATAACAGATCTAGTTATTGAATTTATCACCCAATACACACCATTTCAATTAAAAATTCCTTTCAATTAACCAAAAAAAACATCGGTTCATGTGTAAATTTTAAAACTAAGTTTACATATAAGAAAATGTATTGATTATATAACAAATTATATCAAAAAGATTTTTCTATATATACATACATAAGTATTGAATTCTATTAACTTCTTAACTTAATATATATTTTTTAGTAAAAAGGAGCAAATAAATATTATTGGTATTTTTTTACTATATTAACTAGGTGAAACTTTTGGTATATACTATATAGAAATAGTTAAATAATGAATAAAGCCAAATCACCGACGCAGTGGACCAAACCAATACACAGATGACAGAACTACGTGTCTTGTCTAACGAGCTTTTGTGTATCTAACCACAAAAATAAACAGTGACTCTTTCCTGTGAAAAAGATAAAGACAGAATTTTATCATCTTAACATAAAAAAAAAATATACATTTTTTTTTATGTATTTAGTAACACATAAGTACAAAAATTAATTTGCACAGCTAATATTTTACTACATTTTTTCCTAATTACAAAAACATTGTATTAATGAAACATAACCAACCACCTTCATTTTCTCTACCACTGCTAATAAATTCTGTTCTATTGCAAATGTGGCAATTACAAGCTATATTATCTCTTTGTTCAGATCTAACAAATATATCTGAAATGTCGCATGAAATCATTTCGAGTAGAAAAACTTGCCGACATTATTGGGATACTTTCTTATTAACAGTCTTCACTTCACTTCACACCCATAGCATTTTGTAATTTGGTAACAACTTTTCCTCTTACATCTTCTGTTCTTCTTCTTCTTCTGGGTTTTCTGCATTTTTTTTTTTTTTTGCAAGTGAGTAAAATGTTCATGAAAGAAAGAGATTCAGAAAAAATCATCTGGCATCAAATGCGAATCTCTTCTATAACGCCATTTTCGATATTTCCTTTGCCCAAATTCATGTTATGGTTAATACTATTCGTATTAACCATTTATGTTTTCACCACTCAAAAGTACCTTTCCTCTTCATCTTGTAACGACATTTTCATCACCAGTAGCAATATTATTTTACCAATTCATTCAAAAACCAACTCAACAATCTCTTCAAATGCTTCAATTATTGATCAACAGACCCGAATTTTACAAGAAAAAGAAGTTGAACAAACTAATTTAGAGCATGTAGTATTTGGAATTGCAGCTTCATCTAAGCTTTGGAACAAAAGGAAAGAATATATTAAGCTATGGTGGAAGCCTGAGAAGAAAATGAGGGGTGTTGTTTGGTTAGATAATTCCGTTAAAACGGAGAAAAATGAAAGTAAATCACTACCTGAATTAAGAATTTCAGCTGATACTTCACATTTTGCCTACAATAACAAGCAGGGGCATCGATCTGCTATTCGAATTTCGAGGATTTTATCGGAGACATTGAGGTTAGGGAAGGAGAATGTACGGTGGTTTGTGATGGGTGATGATGATACTGTATTCGTAACAGAGAATTTGTTGAGAATTTTGAATAAATATGATCATAATCAGTATTATTACATTGGTAGTTTGAGTGAAAGTCATTTGCAGAATATATATTTTTCTTATAGTATGGCTTATGGTGGTGGTGGATTTGCTATAAGTTATCCTTTAGCTAAAGCTATTGATAAAATGCAAGATAGGTGTATTCAAAGGTATCCAGGACTTTATGGTTCTGATGATAGAATGCAGGCTTGTATGGCAGAATTGGGGGTTCCACTTACTAAAGAACTCGGATTTCATCAGGTTCGTTTGCTTTGCTTCCTTGTATTTTATGTTGATTTTGTCTCTTTTTTTTTCGGTGTTATGATTATCACACAAAGTTTTCAATGTGGGAGCTTATTGTTCAGACTCTCCAAAAATGTTATCACACCTATGTTTGATCATCCAATGCACATTTTTTTTGAAGAGTCCGAGCAACATAGCTTGTGAATATAGAACTTGTTGGTTTATTGAATTTGGCCAAAAATGAGAACAGAAGACTCTGTTTGATATCTGACTATGATTTGTTGTTGGTGAATTGAAATTCAGTATGATGTATACGGGAACTTATTCGGGCTACTAGCATCACATCCAATAACACCATTGGTGTCGTTACACCATCTTGATGTCGTGGAGCCAATCTTTCCCAATGTTACTCAACTGCAGGCTTTACAGAAGCTCACAGTACCGATGAAACTCGACTCAGCTGGTATTATGCAACAATCCATTTGCTATGACAAAGTTAACAGTTGGACTATTTCAGTGTCATGGGGATTTGCAGTTCAAATATTTCGTGGAGTTCTTTCTCCACGCGAAATAGAAATGCCATCAAGGACTTTCTTAAATTGGTACAGAAGAGCGGATTATACTGCGTATGCTTTTAACACAAGGCCTGTTATGCGTAATCCATGTCAAAAGTCTTTCGTATTTTACATGTCAAGTGCTAAAATGGATTCTTACAACAATCAAACTGTGACTCAGTATACTCGTCATCGAGTTCCTCATCCATTATGTAGATGGAAAATGGCAAATCCTGCTGATGTTGAGAGAATTCAGGTTTATAAGAAGCCTGACCCCCAGCTATGGGATAGGGTAAGTTCCTCCTTATCGCGCATTTACAGTAATTTTGCATATTGATAACCTATTCTTTTGATGATATCTTAATTTGGTTAAGGAAAGCAAATAACTTCGTGTGATTAAGGGTCGAAATCTATCGATATATTATCCTGGTTTTAGAAAAATTTATCTTGTTAGCTAACTGGACAAAAACAATAGGAGCATTGTTAAGGCATTGACATATGACAAAAAGTTAGAGCCTTTCTTTTATAGCATAGTACATACACATACATTCAAACTTGACCTCTGTTGACAAGTAAACACATCAACTTTGAGTATGCATGCACATGTAGACACCTCAACTAGTCTCCAATGTGTCAATTGAACCCTCTAGACACTTCCAAAAATTATGTGACACGTCAGCATTGGGTGTCCACAAGACAGAGCGGGAACGAGTTTGAGTGATTAGTTGTCAATTGAGACCAAGTTGAGGTGCTAGATGTATTATGTTCTTCTTTTATCTAGAGAGCATAGACATACATTCAACCTTGACATCAGCTGCAAGTTAGCACATCAACTTTGAATATACACCTCCAGACACCTCAACTCGTCTCCACTGTATCAGTTGAACACTCCAACATTTAAAAATGAACCTCTAGGCACCTCTAAAATTTATGTGACGGACGTTCACAAGCCTGAGTGAGGATGAGTTGGAGTGATTAATTGTTAGTTGAGATCAAGTTGAAGCGTCTAGATTTATCATATCTTTCTTTTATATTTAGATGGGAGTTGGTTTCTACTTATAATGACTTTGTGTATTACTTATTGATGAACAGTCTCCAAGGAGGAATTGCTGCAGAGTGTTAAGCTCAAAGAAGAAAAGCATGGTGGTGGATGTAGGTGTATGTAGTGAAGATGAAGTTAGTGAAGTATGATGAATAATAATATGTGAGCCCACCTAATTAATAGTCAACTGTATTCTTCATTTATTGAATCTAATATTAGGAAAATTTTCCAAGAAAATTTTCTTGGATCTTCCAAGTTCCACTTAATGCCCCTAGGGTAAAAATATGATCTAGTGTAGCATAGTTTTTTTATGTAACTTTAAAATAATATTAATTCATTTCTTGGTCCCAAAATGTCTTTTTTTTTCCTTTTATTATATTGTCTTGTTTCATTTGCCATTCCTCCTAGTTTCTGCCTCTTGTGTTTTCTTGGTAAGTTAATGTGAATGAGTGAATCTACTACAAATTATATGACGTTTATTTATGTAATTTCATACATTTGGAAGCTAATTATATTCTATCCTAAAAGCTTTTTCGACTACCAAAATTTCATATTTTTTATTGCTCTTGGATACATTTCTTGGTTGTCCAATATATTGCAAATGATACATTACTTAATAAGAGGGATACACATCGAGGGGATAGGATTGTATTCGAGAGGAAGTTTTGTAATTTTTTTAAATGATAGGAAATTTTAGATATTATGATACCTTAAAATAATGTATCCATATAATTTTTCCTTTATTGTATAGTGGCCCCAAGGAGGTAACTTAGTGAGTTTGAAATTTATGAGTTTTTGCCTTTTTGGGGTGTGTCGGTGGAAAGGAATATATATATATTTATTAATGGAAAATGTTTTTTTAAGCACATAGGTGAATATTTTACTTGTTTTTTTTTTTTTTGGTGTTTCATATGTAAGTTAAACATATTCTTCAAAAAGCATGGTATATAATCTAGATAAATTATATGACAGACTGGGAGTAGGGGTGTGGGTTGGTGGTGATAGGGGCTATGGGCGTCGGGTAGAGGTATATTTGGCCATATTGGTATGGGTACCATTGAACCCATAACTTTTGACGTGGTGTGTAGATTTATGTGTGAAAGAAAATTAAAATTATAATACATATTCTTTTTCGTTTCAATTTATGTGGCACATTAAATTTTGGAGAGTCAGTCAAATATCACTTGTGGAACTTGTTTTTCCTACTTTTACTAAACAAGTCATATTTCTCATTTTAAAAAAAAGTGTTTCCTCGAGAAAATATTTTAAAAATATTTTAACTAACTAAACATAGAAAAGTATAAAAAAATATTTTTCCTCCATACCAAACATATCCGTAGGTTCAAATTCAATTGAAAGCAAACATAGTTATCAAAAGAAAAAGAACTAATGGAGACAAAAGAAGAAGAAAACTTGCACTAGTGAAAGATAGTAAGTAATACCTCGTGAAATTAATTAAAGGAAAAAGATAAATATATTTTTGAAATATGATGATGGTATGCATATACCTCTGTTATATTTTAAGATTATATATACCCTAATCGTCATACTTTTGGGTTGTATATAATCTTAAGCCTAACAGATGGGCACTTGGCTACATCTAAATAATTTAGATGGAGCCACATACATATTCATCCGTTAAGGCTTAAGTTTATATACATTCTAAAAGTATGATGGTAAAGATATATACAATCTTAAAGTAAAAAATAGTTATATACATATCATTTATCATAATTCAAGCATACATTTATCCTAGCTCAAGCATACATTTATCTAATATATACAATCTTAAAGTAAAAAAGAAGAAGGTATACACATATCATTTATCATAGTTCAAGCATACATTTAACCTTTTTTTCGTTAATTGAAATGCATTCAAATTGATCTAGATACTAAAAATCAATAATATTGGTGGTATGTGTTAAAAGTTTGAATCTCGAAGACATACGTAGGAAACAAGAATCAAAACATCATCCAGCATGACAGAATAGATGTGCTATTTAGTACTCCCAAGTGCTTCTTTTTTGTTGATTAAAATTTCCACAAGCATAATAGAGATGTTTAATTGAGTATTTGAGTAGAGTGAAAGGGAACTATGAAACATATTTTATGTATATTCACTACTAGAAAACGAGTAATTGGCATATTTACTGGTAGAAAATAAGGAATTAACTACCAATAAAATTACATAATTTTACCATAAAATTTCAATATTAAATAACATTTAGCTATGAATTAGCGATAAATTATAAGAAAGTTTAATTTTAAAAAGTATTTTAAAAACGAATTAACTAGAAATGGCCGATAAATAACGGTGACTCATTTAATTTCTACCAACCTTAGCGGAAAGGTGATTATTTAACATATCTTTGACTTTATTGTTAGACCTTAGTTCAAACTAATGCCGGCAAAATAAGCCCATATTTTGGTAACTCGCTCAATTCATTCATATTTTAATGGGTTGGGTGAGTGTTTTTTTATATGGGTAAAATATGGGTTGATACCCATATTCAATCCATAAAAATATGGATAAAATATGGGTAACTATGGGTAAAATATGAATTAGCCAAATGAGTTAAACTTCTAACTTTTATTCACTCAAAATTTATGATATCACTAAATATAACTTCTCTTCCTTTTTATGTTCTTCTATAGAACTAATTATTTTTCTTTATAATTGAAAAGGTGAAGTCTTTGGCCCTCCAAAAATATATATTTTAAATGTACATTTCTTTTGTTAATTATAATTATATATTTTTTATTTAATTTTATATTAGATAATAAATAATAGTGTAAAATAAGCAAATCATGCATTAGTATTGACATTGCTTAAAGTTCATTAAGCACGTTTTAGTCCTATAATGTAAATATTTATTTACTTTGAAATTAAAAATATTTTCCCCTTGTTATTACATAAATTTTTTTTATATTGAAAAGTTATAGGTATTTTTTTTACTTTTATGATACAATAAAACTAAATAAAGCATTTTCAACATTTTTTATCTAAAAAAGGACTAAAATATTTTCTCCATGTTGAATTCTCAAGTAGAGTACTATTTACTAATGAAAATATGGGTAAATATGAAAAAACTAGTATTTTACCCAATCCATTTTTACCCATATCAAATATGGGTGGGTTGAATTATTACTCATTTTATGTTGATCCATCTTCAACCCGCCCAAATTTGACCCAACGCACCCATTTGCCACCACTAGTCCAAACAAATCATACTTTTGTCAATGTTGGTCCCTACTTCCTAAACCTATCTTGAGATGACCACTTACCTTTCTCTTCAATCTGTTTTTTTAGGTTTTTATGTGGCATATGATAGGGAAAGACTCGAAGATGTCAATGACATTGAAAAAAAATTAGTTCAAATATATCAATCATTAATAGTTGATCTTAAATCTACATCAATTTATTTATTAGCTAACAAATCACACATTGTCTAATTCAACTTTTGTCAAATGATATTATCTAAAACCTTCATTACTTGTCAGCCTCCTTCCCCTCTCACCTCTTTTTATGAGGGATATATAAATCATTTCGTTAAGTTTAATGATATATTTAAATTTTCCCCCCAAATCATAACCATATCACTATAACACCCCAAATTTCATCATAAACGCATACACACGTAGACACTCATCCTTTTCATACCCAAATTATACACCTTAGTGTCATTCCAACTCCCATAGCTACCAATCATAATACAAACACCACTACTAGTATAGCATATATATACGGAGCATATTGTTTAGTGCAATATTGTAGTTTGTGTGGTTTAGTAAAAGATATAATACATAAACATGTTTTGCGATTTAGATTTTGTTGATATTTGTGTCCACTAATCCCTTAGCGGCCTCTTCCTCAAAAGGCAGGATTGAAGGCAAATGAGTAGAGACCCCAACAAGCATATGAAATTGCGTTTTAAGGGCCTTTAGATGCCTTGAGGGGAACTCTCCCGTACAAGAGAGATTTTTAAATATACACAAATAAACACATAATTTATATAAAATTAAATAAGTAAACATACGAGTTTTGGGGATACTGTCCCTCTCCCTAACCCATTTAATCCATCTCCAATCCACTTCTATTTTACTCTCTATTCTCTATATTTAGAGAGTAAAATAGAGAATGGTCTCTCCAAACCCCCTCCATATTACTCTCTATCCTCCATTTATAGAGAGGTGAATAGTAATTTATTCACTTCTCTATTTCACTTTTTGATTATTTTAATATTATTTTTATTATATCATTAAATAAGTCTTTATTATTTGTAATTAATTTTCTATATAACATCTAAAAGTATATTATTGACAAGTTACTATTTTTATCCGAATTAATAATTTTCTATTTTATTTGTTAAAAAATCACTTTAAATATGTAATTTCAAATTATTTTAATATTATTTATATTATATGAGACTATTAATTAAGTCTTTAATAGTTGAATTATTTTCTAAGTAATATAACATCTAAAAAAACATACTATTGATAAGTGTACTATTTTCATCCCAAATTAACAATTTTTCTATAAAAAAATTTAAAAAAAATTGTCACTTTAAATATTTAATTTAAAAATTATAAATATTTTTCACTATGAAGAATACACAAAAATCTACATGATAAGTCAAACAATCTACTTTTATGTTATAGTGATAAATTATTAAACTACACTTTTTAATGAGCATGAAAATACTTTTTACAATAGTTCAAAATGGAATAGGGAAGTAAATTAGTACACGAAATAATTGGATACAAGATGAAATTGTTAATTTAAACAATTTTTAGCTACACTTAAAAAAAAAATATAGACAAAATATTACTCATTTTTGAACTCCGTAATGCATTAATAGAGCATTATGGGAGCAACGTAATAATCTTGAAAGTTGAGTATTTATGTAAAATTTAAAATTAAATTTTACGATAATGCATTATTTATTATGTAATTGTATTTCATCAATGATTTCACTTTTATTTGAATTGTTTGTTAGTATGTATTATACATAATATTTGTTGTAATTTATTTTATTTAGAAATTTAGAATAAAATATAATTTTATATTTAATGAAAATTTTGAAAAGAACAAAATTTATATTACACGAAGATTATATAGATTATAGGGTAATTATTTGTAAAAAGAAGAAATGATTTATATTATGAAATAAGAAAATAAAAATAAAGTAGAAGTAATAATATAATATTAAGGAGAGAGAAAAAGATTCATTTTTTAAGATTAAAATAGAAATTTGGAATGGAGTTGATTGTTTGAAAAAATAGAAAACTCAATATTTGAAGAGTAAAATAGATGGTAGAATTGGAGATGCACCTTATGATTTATTCATTCATTTTAGTTGTTGGGAAATGTAACTACTCTATTAAATCACAGTATAGGTTCCTGCAGCTTCAGAGAATCCCCATATCTGCCCACCCCCCCCCCCCACCCAAACTAATTTAACTGTTTTTTTGGGTAAATTATTGCAGGTATCACACTGTGTTTCTGAATTTACATTTTTGTACTTTTTTCCATACGTTCTTTTTTAAAGAGGGTGTTGTCGTTATAATAAAAATAATTTTTAGCGATAATAAATATGTATATTAATAAAGAATATTAAAATATTTATCGATATTAGTTAATTGATATTGAATCAGTATCACTATATTTTAAAGACATTAACATAGAATACTAATTGTTACTAAAAAAATATATGTAGCTATAATTAAATTATTATTATTAATTAATTAGCACTAAAAATAATTTTGATATAGTGTTTATTGCTCCTTTAATTTTAATAACGAGCATTTCTCCCTTAATAAATTTTGCACGGCCAACTCTTTATTAGTGGGGGATGGGGTAAAGGAAAATAACAAGCATGAGAAATCAAAAAAATTGATAATGCAGATTTTTTTTATTTATTCATTATTTAAAACTTATATTATTGTCATGGTTAAATTTGAATTGCATACTACATATTTAAGATAATGATTCTAACTGAATTTTCTTTATATCCCAATAAATGAATTTGAGATTTCTGATTAAATATGAAGTAGTATAAGTTACACCTAAAACAACCGACAATCTATATTAATATTACTTATAGCTCGTACCGTGAACGATCCAACTTTCATTTACTACTACAATTAAATTATTATTATTATAGTTTTTACGCGTTTAAAAAAAATTATAAATAAGAATTATTTTCTTAATACTCTTTTTATATGCTTTATTTATTAATGTCCAAAATTAATAATGGAGGAATTCATTTGAAGCTTAACCATATTTCATGATGAAATGAGCTTCTTCTTGTTTTTATTAATTCTATCTTGGTTTTGTCAATTGACAAATAATTAAGACATACTTCCTTTGTTTGATTAATATGAAACACTGTATCTTTAATCTATTTTAAAAAATAATATCACATTTTCTTATTTGATAAATATTTAATAATATTATTAACATATTGCTTGTATTAGGTTTAATTTATTTGGAAAAGTTCACAAAAATATCTTTTTATATAAAATAATTTTAAAATAAAACCTTCTGATATTCTTAAAAATTTATTTTTAGTAACACGAATAAGACAGAGTGACTACTATTTTTGTCTCCTTTTTACTGACATTTCCCACAAGATTTGACCATTTGATTTATTGCACTATACGTAATTTAAATATTCAAAGTAGCCACGTGTTATATTATAAGTGAAGTGTACAAATATTCAATTGTGACAAAAAAAATTGTTCAAGTAAAGCATGGCTCATTTTCAACTTTAAAATTATAAATTCGAGTCACTAGAAATCAAAGTAAAAATCTTGGGG
Source organism: Solanum tuberosum (assembly GCF_000226075.1). Classification (NCBI taxonomy): domain Eukaryota; kingdom Viridiplantae; phylum Streptophyta; class Magnoliopsida; order Solanales; family Solanaceae; genus Solanum; species Solanum tuberosum. Next base: position 165,278 of record NW_006239253.1, on the reverse strand, counting down.
TAAAAGAAAAAAGTCTGATTGTAAGATCACCATTTAATTTTAATTTGATTTTTGAAATTTGTTCATTTTGAAAACAATTTCAGGCACATGATTAAAGTTAAAATTTTGTGTTTGATTTTGAATATTTTTAATTTTTATTTGAAATATGGCTTTGTAGAGCTCAAAGTATTAGACATGTTTATCAAGGTTGATTGCAAATATTCTTTTATTGATATTTGAAACATTTTTTAAATTAAAATTAACATTGACAACACTTCAGATATATAATGATTTCAAAATCAATTTCAAACATTCTTTTAAAATGATGTTATAGTCTTGCCAAGACTGACTTCACACATATTTGACTAAAGGTGATCTTGACAAAATCAAACTTTAGATATTTTTTTATGAAATTGTAACCTTAACCCTTCAATTTATTTCATTCATCGTATCTTAATCTAATTGATATCTTTTTAGTCTAAAAATAACTTAAATAAAGATGAAAAATTGCAATATATTAAGTCATGAATTTTTTATTAATCAATACCTACCTAAGCTTTTGAAAATGAAGATGAAGAATAAGTGGAGGAAAAACAATTTGTCATGACTCACGAGTTTACCTAAATCGGATAGTAGTTAAATTTTTTTTTTGAAAAAACTGGCTACAATTTAAATAGGGATCCCTTTTTTTTTTGGCTTATATTTTAAAAGGGGAGCTCCAAGAACATATCCCACATTTTTTTTTTGAATAGTTCTTCATTGTTGTGATGGTGCTTTTAAGATGAAAACGAGTGTGTATATATATATATATATATATATATATATATATAACTGTAGTGCCACTATACATACAGTTACAAGCACATATAACTAGAGTTGTTTAAAATCGAACAAAAAAAGTTATTGGTTTATTGGTAATGAGTTATTGGTTTAACGCTATCGGTAACTATTTTAATTTTTTATTATCGGATTATCAGTTCTTAACAGTTTGAGGTTTTTTCTTAAAGGGCTAACCGATAATCCGATAGTAAATTAATAGACTACATTTATACATTTGGTTTATAAAGTTGTTGACTTAGGATTTAGTTCATACTTTTATTTCTGTCTGACTCAAAACTCTCAATTATTCTACAATGTTTCAGTGTTTGTTTTTGAGCAAGATGCAATTTGCCAACTCAGGTACATATATGGTTCATTTGGTTTGTCACCTTGTTTCTTAGTGATTTTTAATGATTTTTCTTTTTGTGTAAAATCTTAATGGTTAAACTGATAACCGAATCAATAACGATCAATAACCGACAACCGATAAGCCTATATCTTAATGATTCTATAACAGTTTAACATGTTTACAAACCGATAAAATTCAAACTGAACCATCCGATCGATACGCCGCTCTACATGCATACAAGTGTTAGTATTAGGATATGTTTATGTGTATGGTATGGATATGTTTATGTGTCTAATGTATATCATGTATATATCAAGTGTATACATTGACATACCACATACATATTACATGTACTATGATATATACAATGATATTCAAGTATATTTTTTTGTGGAGTGACGGTAGATGGTGGCAGAGAAGCAGCGGCATGATCCAGAGCAACGTTAGTTAGGTTTGTGGGAAGCATAAGAATAAAGAAAGAAAAAATCTCCAAAATTCTTAATTTTGTGAGATTTGTTTGAGGTTGTATATGTTTTGTAAAGAAAATGTTTAGCTATATTTTGAAAGTGTAATAATGTTATTGGTTATAACAAATATAGATTTATCTTAATAAAGTGATTGTTATACAGAGGGATGACTGTAACGTATATGCCGTATTGCAAAGTTGCCCAACGTTTACATGTGAAGTGCTTGGAACGGTAATTACTTCGTTTGAACACATTAGAAAAAATAATTATTGATTCTTCAATCTTCTCCAACTAAAAAAACATATACAAGAACATACACACAAGATACATGTGATATACACATGATATATCGAGTATATTATCTCGTGTGTATATTATTATATGTCATGTGTATCACTATACTCAGTAACTATATACGGCATACAAGTAACATGCAAATGAAACATACGGGATATTTGACTTTATATCTTTTTACAAACTTTTTTTAATTTTTTTTATTTATCTTGATTTTTAAACAAAAGAAATCTTGAAAGATCATTTCTTCGAAATATATTGTATATGTCAACATATGTTATTGTATTTTATGTGTATGAGCGACGATGGACGATGGGCAGCGGTGGCAACAAAGAGGTTTGGATGGAAATAATAATAACTAGGGTTTGTGAGAAAGAGAAAATAATTAAAATTCTCTAATTTTTGTTGGAAGATTCTATACGCAGATTAGTTGTATTTTATATGATTTGCAATATTAGTGTTGCTATATTTTGTAAAGTTAATAATATCGGTTTAATTAGAAATAAGTGTCATGCTATTTATCTTCTTTTTTTTTCCAATAAGATATTCTTACTATAGAGTGATTATATTGTGTTTGTGGAAAAAACACACATGTCCCCATAGGCCTTACTTTAGCCTTTTGATTTTGAAGGGAGTTTTGCCGGATTAATTGGATCTTGTCTTCCACCTTATTATTCCTCTATATTTGCTAGTATTTAACTTTGGGAAAATTTTCAAAACAACAATATTTTAGTTTTTAGTGGAACTCCTTAAACAATAGTTTCAATATTTATTTAAAATGACAATATTTTAGTTTGTTAAGGGATGAGTTATGTATTTATTTTATTTTGATTAATTTGAAAGAATACAAATAATTAATAACAGAATAGAGAAAATCATGGAACACAAAATTTTAAAAAGGAAAACAAGATTTTAAATATAAATCAATTACGTTTTGAAAGAGCATATGTTGCCATTTTTTCTTTCGAGAGTTTTTTTGCCTTGTTCAATTGATAATTTTCAAAGCTTCTTCGAGTTGAATTCGGCATATTCTTGAAACAGAGGTTTTCAAAATTCACGACTATAATTTCATCAGTTTCATTGAATTCAAGAAATTTCGACATAAGGTATTTTTTGTTTTTGTCGATTATTTTATTTGTTTGGATGATATATTCGTATATCTCAACTATAATAGTGGGTTGATTTTTTTTCAAAATCGGTGAAATTTTTGTATGGTTTGATATTTTTAGCTTTTTTTGGATGTTTTGTGTCCAAACTATGATGTGGAACGATTGAAAGTGCTTGATTTTATTTAGTTTCGTAGTTGTTTTCTTTTTATTTGAATGCATACAATATTTTTGTATCAATAATTTTGTTAGTTTCATTCGACATCACGTATTTTTATTTTTGTCGATTATTTTATTTGTTTGGATGATATATTCGTACATCTCGACTATAATAGTGGGTTGATTTTTTTCCTGATGAAATCGGTGAAATCTTTGTATGATTTGATATTTTTAGCTTTTTTTGGATGTTTTGTATACAAATTATGATGTAGAACGATTGAAAGTGGTTGATTTTTTTTAGTTTCGTAGCTATTTTCTTTTTATTTCAATGCATAGAACGATTGAAAGTGCTTGATTTTTTTTAGTTTCGTAGTTATTTTCTTTTTATTGAATGCATACAATATTTTTGTATCCCATTATGTTAATGTAAACAGTAACAATATGAAATTTTCGTATCCCCTTTTTTTGGATGTTTTATATCCAAATTATGATGTAGAACGAATGAAATTGTTTTTTTTTTTAGTTTGGAAGCTATTTTTTTTAATGCATACGGTATTTTGTATCCCATTAAGTTAATGTAAATAGTAACAATATAGGGATAGAGTCATAAAAAATATGTGATATACTGAACATAGTACAACTAGGGATTAAAAATCATAAAGTAATTAAGAATTGTATACCAATATTTGTTGCCTTGTAGTAAGTTCTGGATTCAATTTGTTGTAGTTGAGCTAAAAGGTGAAATCTTTGTATGTAAATACAAATCAATATGTATTGAGTGTGTGTTCTATATTTTTTCTTTTTGAAGCTATCTACATGGAAGGCAATCCAAGAAGTATCGTGACAAGGCGTACAACTAGCTATATGGGTAGAAGAACAAGAATTCTTGTAGTACTTGTGGGTTTAAGGGGCACAATAGGCGTTCGTGTAGGAATGGACAGCATATTGTTTAGCTAATGATGCTTGAATTTTATACCTTATTAGAGTGGAATTGTTTCCCAATTTCTAATGCCCTCTGTTTTATATATTTACTTGTTTGGAATTCTTTGAATATGTGTTCAACCGAAATGTATTCATATTCATGTTATGAATTTATTTATTTTATTTTTGTGTATTTAACGTGTAATTACTTTAAAGTATAATTGAAAAATTATATGAGTCACAAATTTAAATTATATAAAAAATGAAATACAATCTATATACCTAAAGATATGTATAACTTAAAATACAAAAAA
>NW_006239253.1:144258-160787 GCF_000226075.1 Solanum tuberosum | reverse complement strand
TGTTGGTATAGAATTATAATGAATACAACTCTTTTGACATTCTAGTTTAAGAAGAAAAAAAAAATACAAATTAGTAGTAAAATAAAATGATATTGAAAATACATTTTTGGTGAAAACATAAAACATAGAATAAGTTGTATTCAAACTAAATTGTATTTATATTTCAATATCCAGTCTTGTTATATTATTATTATTTCACTTTAAAATTGTAGTTACTATTTCTCTGGATCAGTTTATATTCCAAAAATCAGGATGTATTTCAATATCATTTTGTATTCCAAATGCTAAATAAATACCAAATAAGTTTGTATTTCCCTTCTAATAATGTATTCATCACAATTTTATATATATTATGTTTTCATCAAACTTAAATTGCTTTAAGAAAATAAAATACAAAAATATGTCTTCCTAATACAGTTATGATTAAAACTGCAGAGAGTATACACATGAATACAAAAAATGTCTTATAAAAAATAGAATACAAAAAATGTCTTACTAATATAGTTATGATTAAAAATACAACAAATGTCTTACTAATAATACACAAATCAAAAGAGGGAAATTCCCCAAAATTTTAAATATTATTTGGTATACTTCTAGTAATTCTGATTTTTTCCGTCATTGTAGACAATCAGATGCTTTTCCCCCAAAAATCTAAAACCCTAAAAAGCAAACTCAATATTATCAAATATAAATGTAACTAAAAATCAAACAAAATAAACATATAAATGAATTTTTAGTTCTACTAAATCTGAAAATTAAAACAAAATCACAAAAAATTGAAAAAAATTGTTTAAAAGACTAAAAATCTGAAATACATAAATATTTGATGAATATCTAAACAAAATCACATAAAAAAAAGTGACTAAAAATCCGTGATATATACAATCCGGAATGTACACTATAATTGATAATTTTTAAAAGCAAATCAAAATAAATCTCGGTAAATAATGGAAATTACCTTTGCCAATCGAGAAATTTCTTGAATTAATATAGAGATTTCGTTTAACAAGCAATAAATTTCTTGAATTAAAATAGAGATTTTGTTGAACAATTTGTGAGAACCTTGAAGAAAGAGAAGTTGGAAAACGTGAAAGGTGGGGGAAAGAAAATGTGAAAGTTGGGGAAATAAGGGTAATGAGTAGTGGTGTAATTGTTTTTTCTTTTTAAACGGTTATAGGTTTAGAATTTGGTCCAATATAGGACTATTTTGATAAATAAAAGGAAATTTAAATAATAAAATTTGAATACAAATTATTTCCTAAAATATTGCCATTCTGACATTTTAAATAAATATTTTAAAGTGTTGTTATTTTGACTAATTATATTATGTATTATGACTTGATTGCTAATTTTCCCTTTAACACTTTTTATACGACACGTTTAAGATAAAAAGATTAAAAAATATTTCACTATATTTGACATATCTTTGATTTAAAATTATAAGATTCAAAAGTCGTACTTACTTCTTTAAGTTTCATGTCAAGTTAAAACAAGACAAACAAATTGAAATGAATGAAATATCGAGTTTCATTTTACCTTTTTCGTCACAAAGAATGTGTTGGGTACAAAGGAAAATATTTTCCAATTTTTCCATATTCGATTAGTCAAAATTTTCGAAAATAGTTTTTGTTAAGTTTTTTAGAAATGAGGAAAATGACTTTTTTAGTGAAAATAGGAAAAACAAGTTTCAGAAATGACACTCCACATTGATTGTGTACTACACGACCATCCAATCCATGATGTAGTCAAACAAATAGTCATTATGAATTGTTTTAATAATGTAATATGCAAAATAAAAAATAAATAAAAGAAAAGAAAATAAAGCATTAGGAAAAACTTCTAAACAAAATAACTTGAACACATATTTGTACAAATAATAATGTAATATACAAAAGGTTAAAATCTAAAAATATACATAAAACTAATAAAAAATTATAAAAATAATGTATAACACGTAATACAAACATGAAGAAGATGCAAGCAAGCACATGATAATTGTGGGATCGAATCTTAGCGAAAGTTGAATCAATGTTGTCCTAACCTGCACCTTATTGTACCCTCACCGCTCTATTGTCATCCCTATTTTTTCGGTCCTACGACATTATTATGATATGGTTGTGGAGTAAAGTCCCCTAGCTCCTCGAACTTGGCCTTCTGGCTTTCCAAAGGAAAAAAGGCTAAGAATAAGTGGTAAGTGTTTGGGTTGCACTCTGGAAGTTTGGTGTCTTATTGGTTAAAACTATTGATCCCTTTGATGAATCTCCTTCTTCATCTTCCCTTCCCGGGTTGCAGAGAAGAATCCGAACTGAGGAAAGAAAGTCTCTCTTTCTACAATCATCTCAAACGTCCTTACAAAATCTCAGACGGAGAATTCTTGTCTATTCTCGAAGAGATTCTTGTCAACACCATTAGGTAGATGAAGGAAAGGGGAAAAGAAGTCAAATTCACTATTTCCCTAAATAAGCAGTGCAAATAACAGCAATCCAATTATATTTGAATGGATTTTGTGAGCTTTGACACATATATAACGACACAACTATAAATTCAAACACCAAGAAAATACGGTGAACTGGAAACATCACGATAGCAATTCAAATTCAAACACCAATAGTTTAATATATTTTGCACGGCCAACTCTTTATTAGTGGGGGCCAAGAAAATACCAAACGCTGTGTGAGAAATTAAAAAAAATTGATAGTGGAAGATTTTTTTTATTTTTTTTATGAGAAAAGACATAAAAGCATAACTGAAGTTATTTCGAATTTTCAAAAAGACACCTTAACTTTGAGGATGTCCTATCACCCCACAAAAGTATTGAATATTTTTGTAAAAGGACCATTTTGACCCATTTTCTCATTATGTTTGTGAACACGCACATGATGCGCGTGAAGGTCCATTTTTAATGCCAAAAACCAATTAAAAGCTGCCACATTTAAGTTATTTTCTTTATTAATTATTTACTCCATTCAAATTCATCATCTTCTTCAACAAAAGAGTCATAGGTACTCTATGATTAATTGATGAAATCAACTCAATAAGGTAGGAATTTGTTTTAATTTCCAATCGAAAAGGCTAATTTAAAGTTGTCCGAGGTTTCATTTCTTCTTAATTTCATTTAGTTTTGAGAACCCAAAAATCAAACCAAACTCTCAAATCAGTTGTTTATTCGGGAGGATCAACATCGACTTGAGACTTGCCAGCTTCTGAACTTTGATCGGTGGCTATGGCGGCGAGGTCGCAAGATGTTTCCGAGACTTGTCCATTGAAGCTCGGGTTTTATCAATCCATGGTTTGAAAACAAGCCCAATCGCCAGCCACTCAAAAGACATGGCTCCAAATACCACTACTATCGATTTCAACGAATTATTCGTCGCCATTGAAACTACAAGCAGCTTTTCCGATATACATGTTGATGAGGGTTTTAGTTTGCAGCTGAAACGATTTGCTATTGTTACTATTCTAACCTGTTAATCTTCAATTCATTGTTTACTCCGCTAGTTCTCCAAGAAATTTGACCAAGAAACATCAAAATTGTAGGAGATGATCTTCAACAATACCTATGATTGAAGAAAATGATGAGAGAAACTAAGAAATGAAAAATGGAGAACAAGAGTTTTCTTTTTTGAAACGATTTGGGTCGGGTCGGATTTGAATAAATTAATTTAATAAAAAGAGTGAGCACCACGCGCCTGTTCACAGTAGAGAAAATGGGTCAAAATGGTCCTTTTACAAAGATATTCAATACTTTTGTGGGGTAATAGGACGCCCTCAAAGTTAATGTGTCTTTATGAAAATTCGAAACAACTTCAGTTGTGCTTTTATGTCTTTACTCTTTTTTTATTTTTCAATTGGTGTTTGCAGTTTTGATTAAATTTAAATTACGTATTTCAATGCTTTTTTAAAGATGATGCACCAAACATGATTTTCTTTATATCCAGAACTTAAATTTGATATTTCTAATTAAAAATAAAATAATTTCATTTACTGCACCACAACTCATACGAAGGAGTGAAAAATGATTAAGAGGGGTAGTATAACTTACACCTTAAACAACCGACAATCTATATTATTACTTATAGCTCGTACTGTCTTCGATCCATCTTACACAATATTATTTTTTTCCTTGTTTTTATACGTTTTAAAAAATAATAAATAAGAATACTTTTTAAATTTTTTTAATACACTCTTTTTATATACTATATTGATCAATATAAAAGATTAACAATAGTGGAATTTTTTAAAGCTGATTAAAAATGAAAGTAAATCATATACACAGATAATGAGAATAATTTTGAGCTTCAAAATAACACGTGTCGCGTTTGTGAGATCATTATTTAATTATTTTAAAAAAATAAACTTTACAGATTAATCAAAACGAACTATATTTATATTTAAGTAACAATAGATATACAGTTAGAACTGAAGAATACGTAGAATGGTAGGGAACCCATAATACGAGGGGTGTCAAATGGGTGGGTTGGGTTGAAATTTGAGATAGTATAAGGACAAACTACATCAATCCCACTACTTTAGATCCTAATTACTAAGATTCGCGATAGTTGGGTTGGGTCTTGACCCGCCCAAGTTTACTTTGGATTCAAATGGATTGGGTTCAAACGGGTTAAAAATTGGGTTGGGTTATGACCCACTCAATTTGGCCAGCTTAATCTCAATAATTTTAACATATTAATATTTAACATTTATAACCACAATTTGAATTTTAACTCAAGAAAATTTTAAAAAAGAAGTTACAAATGGATAGATAAATCCTAAAAGATAAAAAATAGATAGTAATTCAAACCTTTAATAGATGAACATTCATTACATCAATGTAAATAAAGAGTCTTAAAACGGGTTGAAATTGGAGATTAAATTGGCACAATTGAGGATTCTTTTAAAATGGATTAATATTTGAATGCGTTGAGATTGAACCCTATTCAAATTATCTTGAGCCCAACCCTTAAAATTTTGGACGAATTGGGCGGGTTACTTATAGTTAGGCTCATTTTTGACACTCTTACATAATACCATAACCCATCACTATCTTTATGATGGGGATTCTAAAGCAATCGAAGTGACAAAATGTTTGATTGTTCATCATATCTTAATTGTGATGGTTGGAGGTGGTAAATGGATGGATTGATCTAAATTTGGTCCAATTAAGAAGTGGTGCATTAGTAAATAAGTGGATTATGTAGAAATCTCACGTAAGTATAGAGAAATCAAGAATTGTATTGATGATTAAAATTGTTACGTACATACTCCTTATATAGGGAGAGAATTGTAGAGTCATAAGTTAACTATATTTAGAGTCCTACTACATTACCTATTACTACTATAATAATAAAACAATTATAAATAATCTAATCCTACTGTAATATAATCCTAATCGTAATCTAATCTTAGCCGTAATATTCCTAATAAATTTAAGTAGTTTAATCCTAGTGTGACTCTAACTCTACAGCAGTGTTGTAAACACGTCAGTCAGCTTCGTTGGGCCTATTCCTTTGACATGTTTCAATCATCAGTTTCCTTCATCTTCAACACTTCCATTCAAGCTAGAGAGTAGAGGAACTGTTACTCCTAGCTTGCTTCGAATACCCAACAAAAAATTGTTTTGTCAATGCTTCGATATGAATGTGATTTCTAGTTGTTGCTTGTGATACTTCATCTGCAGATTGATACGAGTAGTACCACCAATAAAAACACTTAAGAGCAGTATGATTATTCCTACAACATATATGACATGCCTCAATACTATTTATCTCCTTATTTTCACTTGGGAAACTTTGATTGTTCGGAGAACCTGGTCCATATTGACTGTTCCCCTGTCTAGCAGGCTTGCCCCTTTCCCAATCAAAGTCTTTCCCCCTTAATCTGCATCCGAATATGGAGTAAGGATGAAATGAAATGAAGGGGTGGAGTAGTAAAGAAACTATGATGAAGTGTGTCAACAACATATTCCAAAATATGCTTAACAACAACAAGATGAATGACAAGGTCATATATGACGCGCTTAAATTGCTATCCTCTTGCCTAGCAGGCAAAGATTTACCTCAGTGGAAAGGATGATTCATTCGGATCGACATGAGAGTCCAACTACGTTGCCAGAAACCTGTTTCTCTGGAGTTGATGTTGTTGTTTTCTCTTCCCCTGCCTCTTTGGGCAGAGAATATCATGTATGGCTGGCAACGGGACCGGAACCGGAACGGAATCGGGCACCACGGGCCGGAGGCGAACCAAAACCTGGACGGATCGGAACCGGTAATTTCGGAAAAAAATGAGCTTACCCATCCCGGACCGGACCGGAAACCGGGTCCCAACGGTTATAAATTTTTAAAAAATTATTAAAATTAAAAAATTAGGAACGTTACTCAAATAATATTAAAACTTTTATAATTTTAAAGTTAAAAATTTATACTTTTAAAGTTTTAAATACAAACTTTCAAACTTTAAAAGTATAAAAGTTTAAAATTTCACACTTTAAAAGTTTGAAAATTTAAATTCATACTTTAAAACTATAAATTTTAAATTTCACACTCTAAAAAGTTTGAAAATTTAAATTCATACTTTAAAACTATAAATTTTTAAATTTCACACTCTAAAAGTTTGAAAATTTAAATTCAAACTTTAAAACTATAAAAGTTTAAATTTCACACTTTAAAAGTTTGAAAATTTAAATTCATACTTTAAAACTATAAATTTTAAATTTCACACTCTAAAAAGTTTGAAAATTTAAATTCAAACTGTAAAACTATAAAAGTTTAAATTTCACACTTTAAAAGTTTGAAAATTTAAATTCATACTTTAAAACTATAAATTTTTAAATTTCACACTCTAAAAGTTTGAAAATTTAAATTCAAACTTTAAAACTTTAAAATTTTAAATTTCACACTTTTAAAGTTAAATTTAAAGACAATAATAAAGGTGGACGACCATAACTCCTTCTCTCACCATTAATCCAATCTCTAAATAGTACCGATATCTCCAAGCTATCTGCTGGTAATGAATATCTATGCTCTCCAATTTGAAATCTTGCTGCACTAAAAGCGCCTTCCGAAGCTACTGAAGATGCTTGAATAGCTAACACATCTCGAGCAACATGTTGAAGTTTTGGAAATCCCTGGCCCCGATTGCTCCACCATTCTAGAAGATCAATAGTAGTAGACTCTGTATTTTGATTAATATATGCATCAAAATCATTTTTATCATTATGAGAAAGTTCAAGAATACAATCTATCATATCATCAATATCATCTTCATTATTATATCTACTCGTAGAACTTTGAGGCTCTTCATTACGTACTACATTCATTATATTAGAATTATACAAGTCATACAATTTTCTAGCTTCAATTTTTATACTATCTTTAACATCTTGACAACTAGGTGTTTCATCATCTTCACTATCAATACCCAAATTAAAATATATTTATCAACCATTCGTGATGCACCTTCATCTTTGTAATGTGGGTTTAACAAACAAGCGGTTAAATAAATTTGAGGAATAAGAATAAAATATTTTTAAACTTTTTCAATCATTTTCTTAACAGATTCTTCAAATCTTGGTTTATTTTTGAATTTATAAAATTTACTAGAAATAACACAAATATTAGGTAAAACAGAGCAAATAGTTGAACAATAAGGTGCATATATTTTTTTTGTAGTTGAATAAAAAACTTTTAAGAATTCTGTAAGTTATTTTATGTCATTCCAATCATTATCATCAAGTCTATATGTCATATTTGAATTATGAGCATTCCAAATCATTTGTAAAGGTTTCCTATATTCATAAGTGACTTCAAGCATTTCATATAAAGAATTCCATTTAGTACACACTGATTTTGGAATTTTTCTAGGTGGAAGATTAAATTCACAACAATAATTTTCAAAATCTCTACATCTAGACTTAACTAGACATTTAAAAATAAAATGACATGCAGTTTCAACTTTTATGCAACCATCATTATACATTGCTATACCATCTCTAACAATCAAATTATATATGTTTGCAGCACACCTAATATGAAAACCATCAATATAAATACGGCAAAGAGACGGTTTTAGTATTTCAACAACAGTTCTATTATTAGAAGCATTATCTAATGTGACACTACTTATTTTATCACAAATATAGTTTTTTAAAACATCTATAATTGTTTGAGCTATATAACTACCTGTTTTATGCATTTCACAATATTTATAACCTAAAATTCTTTTTTGCAAAGTCCAATTTTCATCAATCCAATGCGCAGTAATTGTGAAATAATCATTACCATTTACACTACGGCCCATATCAGAAGTAATAGCTATTTTACAACTGTTATAATAAAATAAACAACGAAGATATTGAAAATGTTGAGCTTGATAATCAAAGATAGCCTTTTTAATTGTATTTCTAGTAAAACCTTTAAAATGTGGATTATACACAATTTGAATATAATGAATAAAACCGGGATTTTCAGCAAAACTAAATGGCAAACCCATAACAACAATCATTTTAGCTAATTCTTCAAGATCTTTTTCTCTACTATATGACCGTTGTATACTAGAACCAGAAACATTAGAAGGATTTAATTGTATTTGGACCATATTAGANNNNAGAAACATTAGAATGATTTAATTGTGTTTGGACCATATTAGAGCCCTCTACTCCCACATTTTCAGGAAGGGTGGTACCATTTTTTTTAGTTTCGGCTACAGCTCTAGCATGCAAAAATTCATTTTTACAACATGACATTAAATGATTACTCAAATGTCCCGTCTCACCTTGTTTTCCTACAGTTTTATGACTCATTCTATGTTTACATTTATTACAAATAGCTTGTGTTTTATCTTCATTCTAAGTCATAAATTGCCACACAACTGATTTTTTATTGCGTTCTACCTTAGTCCTAGGATGCACGGGGGGAACGGGAGCAGGACAACGAAAGGGAGCGGGAGCCGGGGAAGAGGGATTTGGAGTGGGACTAGTAGCTGACGGTGGCTCAGTTTCATCACCATCATATTCATCAACATTATTATCAAAACTATCAATATAAGCATTAACATCATCATGTTCATCATATTCAGGTAATTCCTCATCAAAATTACTAAACCTTCTTTGTAAATGTTCATGATAAGGATCTAATCCACTATTACTATCAATATTAAAAACAGTTTCATCAACATGCGTATAATCATCCGTATTTATTCTTAATTGAGAAGTTTTTTTAGTTTTAGATTGAGAAGTACTACCGGTTTTTTTATTTTTCTTGGATTTTGAGGTAGATAAATTAGTGAACGAATTAACTATGGTTGTTTTACCCTTTTCAATAATGTTTTTTCCGAAATCCATATTCAAATATAAAAAGTGAGTAAATTATATATAATACGAAAATGTAATGCAAAATTTTAAACAAATAAATAACTAAATAAGTAGAGACTAGAGACTAATTACTCACAAAATAAATAATTAAATGCAAACAAATAAATAACTAAATGAAAAGTGAGTTGGAACAAATGTACCAAACGTCTACTTTAAAAAAGTAGACGTGTATGACTGAAAGCCGAAAATTGAAAGTTGAATTTTGAAGCTCCAATTTCCAAAGACCAAATTCGTAATTTAAACGAGAATAAGAGATTAGAGAGTAGAAGATATTTTTGTGAGTGAAAAGAATGAAAGATTGGGGATATTTATAGTAAAAAAAAAAATGATGAAAATGTAGTTTTTAGAAAGTTGGGGTTTTAAAAAAAGTTTGGGGGGTAGGGAGGTGTAAAGGGGAGTTATGGGGGTGAAAGAGCCATTGGTGGGGCCCAAAACCCATTGCCCAACGACTCTCAACGGCTATATAAATTTATTAAATTTAAGTTTAAAAAAAAAAGTGACGAACCGGGACTAACCGGTAAATCCTTGTTTCCATCCCGTTCTCCCTCCCGGACCCGCATAAGTCCGGATCTAACCGGTACAAGCTGGAACCGAGACGGAACCGGTACGGACCGGAACCGGAATCGGCACCTCCCAATTCCGTTGCTAGACTTAATATCATGTTATGCTTTTGTTGTAGCGCCTCTTCTTCATCTTCCCTTATATCAAAACCCGTGAGAGTATTAACAAATTGATTAAGGGTGGGATATGGTGCCTTTCCTAATATGATAGTCCTAAAGGTCTTGTATTTGAGACCTAAACCTCTAGCAAAATTAATTACTTTGCTATCTTCATTGCAAGACCATCACATATGCATTTAAATTCATTGATGTATTCATCAATCTTTTTGGTTCCTAGACTAACACTTTGTATTAGGGGTGTTCACAGTTTGGATAAAAACCGATCGAACCAAATCGATAAAATAAAACCGATTTTATTTGGGTTTGGTTTGGTTATAATTTTTTTCGAAAAAACTGAAGAAATAACCGAACTGATGAATTATATACATATATTTTATTAATATAAAGACTTAATATATTATTTTTATAAACAATTTTAAAGATCTTATACATATTTTCATTAAAATTTCTTTATAATTTACTTATTGAAAGCAAAAATGCCCAAGATGAAAACATTTATCTTATTGATTTCATGTATATGAGTGTTTATGATAATTTTTTGTGGGACTGAAAATGTTATTGTCTCTTCCTTCTAGGCCAATATAGTGAATTTTAAAGCTTTATTGATACTAAATTTAGTGATTGAAAGTTCAGTAATTAAGTCATTCTAACTATTTTTCGTTTTGAATGGATTGTTGTCATTTTTTTCACATTTTGAATGAATTGTTTCTTTATTTTTATGTATGGTTAATAACCGAATAATCGAACCAAACCAAACCGAAACCGATAAATGTATATTATATTTGGTTTGGTTTGATTTTAATAATTTTAAAATCGATTAAGTTGGTTTGGTTTTGGTTTTGGTTTTGACCAAAAACCGATCCAAACCGACCCGTGAACACCCCTATTTGTAGTTGTTGTTTAAGTTGAAACTCCTCATCTTTTGTTGCTTGGAGATAAGTTTCTTCCAAACATTCCCACATCTCCTTGACAATTGAGCAACCCACAATTTGGTACATGCTTTCTTCTGTCAAGATTCTTGAGATCCAAATCCTTAGAAACACATTTTTCTCCTTCCAATCAACAATGGTGCCACTATCTTTTGCATCCTTCTCAACCGCTACAACTTTCCAACAGTCTGTCCAGTGGAACAACTGCTTTTACTTGGTTCATTCTCTATGATGAGATAGGTTTGTTTCATCACGTGAATCAATTGGGATATTTGTGTCCTCCATATGAGGTAGTTTGTTGGCTTAAGGTTAATGGAGCAAGCGGCAATGAGTTGGTGAAGTGAGGAGGTCAACATAGTGTTGGTAGAAGAGGCCATTGTAATTTAACGTGTGGTTGGATATTTTTCTCTTTTTGATCAATACTCAAAGAGCGGAAGAGCTTTCATGCTCTGATACCATGTAGAAATCTCACGTAAGTATGTAGAAATCAAAGATTGTATTGATGATTAAAATTGTTAAGTACATACTCCTTATATAGGGAGAGAATTGTAGAGTCCTAAGTTAGCTATACTTAGGGGTCGTTTGGTTTGAATATGAGTTATGATGGGATAAGTTATGTTGGGATTAGTTATGATGGGATAAGTTGTCCTGGGATTATTTCTTATTGAGTGTTTGGTTTGTTATATTCACAATGATACATATTGATAAATTTTAAGAACAAGTTGTTTGTTTACAAAATTACCCTTCACTTTATTTAAACTTTTTAAATATTTCTTTGTGAGCTTTAGTTATTCATTTTTTAAAATAAAACTTTTATTTTATTTAACTTAAATATTTTTGTTTATGTATTCCCATGATAAGTACCATGTGTATTTAAAAATATAACTTTTTTCTTATTTAGCTTAAAAATAGAACTTCCCTCTTAAGTTTATTAAAGAGAAGAAAATTTATGAGAAATCAAAATAAAATAAACATAAGAATTAGTCAAATAAATTCATAAATAAAAATTATATTTATATAGTATAATTTTTTAATAGAAAAATATGTATAATTATCATAAAAATAAGGAGTAGTAAATATTATTATACATGGTATTAAAAAAAATGTAAATATACATAAATGTAAAAAATGATGTATAAAAAGGATTTAAAGGGACATATTTGTCATTTTCTTATTTTATCTCGGGATAAGTTATCCCGGGATTACTATACCACCCATGGGGAGGGATAACTTATCCCGGTACTAATTATTAATCCCGGGATAAGTTATCCCGGACTTGCCAACCAAACAACATAAATTTTTTTTATCCCATCACTATTATTTCTAATCCCTCACACCAAACGAGCCCTTAGAGTCCTACTACATTACATATTACTCCTATTACTACTATAATAATAAAATAATTATAAATAATATAATCCTAGTCGTAATATAATCCTAATTGTAACCTAATCCTAATAGTAATATAATCCTAATAGATATAAGTAGTCTAATCCTAGTGTGACTCTAACTCTACAACAGTGTTGTAAACACGTCAGTCATCTTTGTTGGACATGTTCCTTTGACATGTTCCAATCAACTTCCTTCATCTTCAACAAGATTAATGGCACATTCATTTATTAATTTATGTCACTATAACAAAATCACCTTTTAACGGCAATAAATATATACACATCAACAAAGAGTGATAAAGTTTTTAACCACATTAGTTAATTGTCATTAGATCCAGTATTGTTGTACGCTTTAGGAACATTTACAAAGAGTGCTAAATGCTCCTAAAAATATGTTTTTAGCGTCAATTAAACTATTGTCGTTGATTAATTGCCGTTAAAAATCATTTTTTTATATAGTGTGTATCAATTCAACCTCTGATAAAAAAAATATACCTCCTATTTTGATCGCGCAAAATTAGTGTTGTATTAATTTATAACATATCATCAATGTATAACAGTGCATACATGTTATTAAGTTTAAGGCACAACATAAGCTAAACTAGTAGTTATTTCTAGCTATAATCCAATTGATCAAAGTCGACTAGCTTTTTATTCCTTGTTTTTATTTATTATTGATATAGTTCATAATATATATGCATATTGGATATTAGAATGATGTGATGATCAATCATTTGATGGAAACAACTTCTTGTAGGCCTTTGTTAAAGCCACATTTGTGGTATTAAATCCACCATCAAGTATGAGATTATGTCCACTCATATATTTGGAATCATCACTTGCCAAGTACAACACTCCATTTGCTACATCTTGTTCATCCAATGAAGCTCCTTTCAAATTTCCTCCTTCTTCAAACCATTTGTCTGCCTTTTGTTTATCTATTCCAAATCCATTTAGCATCAACGGTGTGCTAATGCAATAAGGAGAAACACAATTAACTCTTATTCCATATTTTCCTAATTCGACTCCAAGATTCTTTGAGAGCCCTAAAACTGCATTTTTTGAGGATGTAGAGGTGTGTGAGACACCAGTACCATATACCACAGTCGAAGCACTTGCCGTGAAAAGAATGACACCTTTCTTATTTGGGATCATCACTCTAGCATCATGTTTCGCACAAAAAAATGCACCAACAACATTTACATCGAACACATCCTTAATTGTATCATAATCAACATCTAGAATGCTTGAAATTGGCTTACCTAATACACCAGCGTTACTGAACATTATGTCAAGCTTACCAAATTTGGCAATTGTTGCATCTACTGCGTTTTGAACATCTGATTCAATCGTGACATTACAATGGACAAATGTTATGTGTTCTGTGCCAATTTGTTTTACTAATGAATTTCCGAGATCATTTTGAATATCCGCAATTGTAACTTTTGCACCATGTTGAACAAAAAGTCTAGCTGTGGCTGCTCCTATACCACTAGCTCCACCAGTTATAATTGCTACCTTGCCTTCTAGCCTGCAAAAATAAGTTCAAATATAAATTAGTACTATTTTCAAGAACAATAATATGAATAGGGAAAGTAAAAGAAAAGAAAATAACTTTTTGGCTATTGGGGATTGAAGAGAAGAAGTGGTCATTTTCTCAAACTAGAAAGTTGTGTGTTTTTCACATATTTAGATAGTCTCTATTTATAAGAAAATCATATACCTTATATTTAATTCTTCCCAAATGCCTAATAATACTAATGAGTAATGTGTCAAAAGGTCCATTACTACCCTATTCGTTATACATTAACCCCATTAATTTTGTTTCTACCAGAAATGTACATTATGCCCAATACATTATTTAACAGTAATGTCTTTATGATTTGAATATTTTTTACTCATTGCTATTAAGGGGGAGAGGGAAACCTAGCTAGTTCCTAGTAGTTAGGTTTAACTTTGTCAAACTAAACTATTCTAGTAAAGAAATTTTACTTTATACTATAAATTACAACTACTCATATTTGTGTGAAAATAATATTTTCTCCCTTTCTCTTATTTTATACTCCCTCTATCCCTAATTACTTGTTCACTTTTGAATTGACATACCTATTAAGAAAACAATTATTGGCATAGTGAGTTTACCATTTTGCCCCTATTAATTATGAAGTTGATGAATTAAAAACTTAAGATGTTCAAAAAGTTATATCGTTTTCAAAGTAATTAATTTGAGGGTATAATAAGTAAAAAAAATTGTCATTTCTTGATTTGTCAAAATGAACAAGTAATTAGGGACAACTAAAATATGAAAAGTGGACAAGTAATTAGGGACAGAGGGAGTAAGACTTAATTTAATTTGACATAAAATTTACAAATATATATTAAAAAAAAAAAACTTGTTAGTTTATATTAGATAAAAAAAATACATATATCATCTTAAAAATACTTTATAAATTTTATAGTCTTTAACTATATCATGTCATATTTATAAACATCAGGTTTACGGTTTTAAAAGTTAAAACTATGACTACTTTCGAGAATATAGGGGTACGTGTCTAATCTCATAAACTTGGTAATTTAGAAGCGGGTAAATCACATAAATATGCTATATTAAAAAAATATTTACCATTTATGGCAATATAATTTTTCTAATTAAATATAACAATTCTTTGAAATTAAAAAAATTGTTCTGTCTATCTGCGCTTTGCCTCTTTCTTTGACCTTTTTTCTCTTCTCCTCTTCTTATTTTATTCTTCTTCTTCGTCTCTTTCTGTCATTCTTTCTCTTCCTGCTCCTCTTTCTTTTTTCTTCTTCTTCTTCTGTGATGAAATTTTCATTTAAATAACTATTCTTAAATCAGTTTTTGCCCGCATTTCACTATTTTTATCCAAAAACACGACGAGAAGAGAAACAGAAAGACCGAAAATTTGTACAAAATCATGTTCTCAAGCAGAAATTTCAAATCTCTAAAATTGCAGCAGCAAGAGTTCACTATTAATGGTCATTATAAAGCTTCAAATTTTGAATTCATTATATGAATTTTACGAAATTGTGATTAGTTTGAATAGGTTGTTCCTACAAATAATTGAAAATGTCGTTTGAAGTTTATATCTTAATTTTAAGAGGATTTAGTTAAGTTTATAATTGATTTTAGGAGAAATATTAGATTGAAACTCGAAAAAGGTGAAGCTTATGGAATTGTATCACAATTGTATTAAAGTTATATTAGATATGTTTCATAATTGTATTAAAATTGAATTAAAATCATGAACAATGCAATAGTATATTTATAATACATATTGCACACTTCACTCGTTTCTTAGTCAGACCAACAAGAATAATTTAGGTAACACACTAATAGTACATTTATAAAACATGCGCAATACATTTTTAATACATATTGCATCTGTCACTCATTTTCTTAGTGATAAATCAAAATAATTTATAAGACACATGTGGAGCACATATGACCATTTCTGTCACTATCTAATTCCAACTTAGATTTCCTTTCCTTACTGTCAAGTGACTTTCACTCCTTCTACTCTAAACTATTGTGTGCCTATTTGGAGATAAAATAAATTTTATTCATGAACAATACATTTATAATACATATTGCAATCGTCACTCATTTTCTTAGTATTTTATTATGAACAATACATTTATAATATGTATTGCAAATTTTACTCTCTTCTTAGTGATACCAACCAAATGATTTAGGTAATACATTTATAATACATGTACACTACATTTTTAATACATATTGCAAACATCACTCATGTTTTTAGTGAAACAAACCAAAATAATTTATAAGACACATATAATACATGTTTTATTCATGATTAATACAAGTTTAATTCAGTCTATAGATTATTGTTTTGTCTTTCGTGAGTTACGTTTTTCATTCATTCTTAATTTTCTCTTCTAATTCAACTTTAATATTGTGTAATACACTTTTAATGCAACTTTAATTCATTTTGTAGTTTATTATTTGTTACTATTAGATTACTTGTTTAATTCATTATTGATATAAGTTTAATTAACTCTACAAATCACATAATGCTCTTTTGTTTGCTACATTTTGCATTCATATTTAATTCACTTCTAATTCAACTTTAATATGTGAGTAATACATTTTAATTCAAGTTTAATTCATTTGGCAGTT
>NW_006239253.1:125079-143793 GCF_000226075.1 Solanum tuberosum | reverse complement strand
AAAAAAACATGATTATAAGACATGTATAATACATGGTTTATTCATTAACAATAAATAAATCTTGCACACTTCACTCTCTTTTTAATGATCCCAGCCCAAATAATTTATAATACACTTGTAATACAATATAACACATGCATAATTTGATCCATGTCAAAGAAAGTGGAGATGTATCACTGTAAAATTGATATTCACCCGTCAATTATCAAGATGAAGTCCCATAACAAACATTGTCATCCCAATTTTAAGAGCAACTGCTTGGACTGTCAAATGTCCTTTTCTTCACGCACTACTTTGATATTGCATACGTGCATGCAATCAATTTGAGGTAATATTAATACTTGTCTTCGTTCTTTATTAGGTATTACATTTCTGCCTTCTTTTTCTATTTTTTTTCTATTTGTTTAGATGAAAGATGCATGCTACAAGAATGGTCATGCCCATAAAAATTTTCTATAGATACCTTAACATTTATTTTGATCCACGTCATTTCTTGAATCATATTAAATATAAAAGGATCAACAACTTAAATACCATTATAGTGGTTGACAACTTAATTTTCAGGGACTTTATTCTCCCTTTAGAGCCATAAAACTGAAGTTGTGGCTCAAGATTGTGGATCTTTTAACTGTAGCTTTAAAAAATTGATACCTCGTACAGAGAAAAAAAAAGAGGAGAAAAGTGGCGAGAGAGAAAAAGGAGAAAGAGGCGAGAGAGAAAACAAAAATCTAATAAAATACATAGTATTGTTATATATTGCTATAAATGGTAATAATTAGAGAATATATTTAAAATAAGTAATTATTCTTTAAAAGGGATCCACACAAGTAATTAATCCTTTAGAAGCTACGTGAATGTGACAAAGCATTTAGAAGGGCAATTAGCTCTAGCAGAGCCTATAGACGGAAGGTTCGAAATTTTCGTAGAAATAATCTCTCATGATATCTTACCATTTGAATAGAAGAATATAATTTTCCAAATATCTTATGTATAAAAATGAGGATTTTGGCGTGTGAAAATAAAATTTTCTAAAATAAATTACATAAATTAAAAACAAGTTTGTAAAGCTACAAAATCAAATCTCCCAAAATCTTCAGTGAGGAAAGAAAAAGTGTTACTTTTATACGAAAAAAAAATAGAAACATTTTCAGTATTTCAATAAGAATATGTTTTCGACATGCGTGAGCGGATTCAATGAAAAATAAATGAAAAAAATCATATTTCGTAACACAATTTGAATTTATGATAGATAAAACATCTGTTCATAATAGTGTATGATTAATGGGAGAGAAGGATTTCCTATATTGTATTTTAGAATAAAATAGATTTTTATACCTCAAAAGCTATCTAATCATTTTTTTTTTCCTTAAAAAAAAAGGGGGGAAATTAAGCAAATACTCCATAAAAGTAAAATAATTACAAATATATACTTCTTTACATTCATACCCCATTAAATGATTACACTATATATCCCTAACTAATTTCGCTTAACTAATACTAAATAAGTATCATATACTGTATTGGTATCAATAAAACTGATAATTTTAATTAATTGATACTGATTCAATATATATATATATATATATATATATATATATACTGTATTGGTAATACTGAGGTTTCTTGTTTAGTTACTCATTTGGCCAAGTTTTTGAGACGGTAAAGATATTTCTTTTAGAAAGTTGAGGTGTTTGAGTCAACTTTTCAGAGAGAAAAAATTAAAGTGTTTTGCTAAAGAATAAAAAAGAAGAAACAAAAGAAGAAGAACAAAGAATACATTATTTTGTAGAGGTGAAATTTTGATCACTTACTATTTATTAAAAAAAAAAGTGTAGGAGAGCGTTTTGTAAGAGTAAATAATACATGAACCAGGGATGGGTTTTTGGGTCAGTAGGATTGAACATGAAAATTTCAATTTGGATTTTTTGATTTCGGGATTTACGAACTTATAATTCAAATCCAATCTAACTAAACTCGAATTGAATTGGATTTCTCAAGTTTAGTTGGATTAATTGATTTGGATATTCTAAAAAAAATTATTTTGATTTTTAAGTCTTTTAAGGCAGACCAGATAAATTATTTCTTACATTCAAGCAGTAATTATTGCTATTTTTAATTTTTAATTTTTTATGTGGTTACACTATTTATATCATTTAACATGTTATGTCTGATTGTATACTCACTATATCAAAATTAATTTTTAGCCACAATCAATCAAATATCAAACACAATACATTTATGAAAATCACTTTTCAAATGAATTAATAAAAAAAAATGCTGCTTCTTTTTTTCAAGAGCACTTTAAGAAAAAAAACCATTTTAAAGAAGTGTTCTAAATAAGCAATTTTTAACCGCAATATCAGATATGCTATAGAGTTTGTTGTCTGAAAAATAGAGAACTCTATATTTGGAGAATAAAATAGAAGATAGGGTTCTATATTTTACTCTCCAACCTTTACACTCTATGTTACTCTCCAACCACCATAAATTAACCACTCTTGGACCCTATCAGCAAGAATTGTTGTACAAATTAACGTACAATCCTAAATTATTGAGTTAAATTGTGCTCCAAGAACATGGCCTTCTAGTTTTTTTCTAAGGGGGAAAAGACAAAGAATAAGTGGTAGGTTTGGGGGTTTCACTCTGGAAGTTTGGTGCCTTCTGGTTAAACTATTGATCCCTTTGATGACTCTCCTCTTCCATCTTCCCGAGTTGCAGAGAAGAATCCGAACTATGAAAATTTGAATGGATTTGTGAGCTTTGACACATATAAGGACACAAATTCAAAACGCCAAGTAAACACTGAACTTGACACATCACGATACCAATTCAATTTCAAACACCAATAGAACTTCGCTGCAAGATGCAGCGGGATGTTGTTCTCATCGTTTAAGAGGATAAACAATTTTCTTTGAGACGAAAATCTATAGAAAACCTCAGAGCACACAAGTTCAATTACGGTTGCCATCCACCAATGAATCTATACAAATACACACTCCGTTCATGCTACGGTAGATAAACTCATTTCCAGTTTTCTTTTAATTCCAGAAATACGCACCAAATCCTTTAGAAGATCACTTCTGATAGCCAGGAGGTGGATAACCAGAGGCAGGATAGCCCGCAGGTGGATAGCCAGCAGGCGGATAGCCTGGAGCTGGATAAGCTTGTTGAGGAGGAGCTGGATAAGCTTGTTGTGGAGGTGGTTGACCATAAGCTGGAGGAGGATATCCAACAGTTGGTGGGTAAGGCTGATCTAGTCGGGACATATGCTGCATAGGTGGCACTGCCATTGGTTGAGGACCGAACTTGCCATCTCTCTTGTCCATTTCAACCTTGTGTTGAGTCTGCATTGCTCATCAAACATAGTAATCTCAGATGTAAATTATTAAATAGGAAACCGTGGAAACCTTACAAGCTCAGGTTGCTCGTAAGCTCCTCGATCTTTTTTATGACAACTATCTTTTTAACTTAATTTTTTCCGCATAAACCATTGTCAATTTATAGTTATATAAGGAGAATCATTTCATAGTTGATAAAGTTGAATTGAGTTTCTTGCTTACCTGCATACAGGCACAAACCCTGCAATCAAGAAGATGCAGCATAGTTAGGAAAGAATTTTGAGCTACTGTTAATAGAGAGATACAGGATTATCAGAAAACAATATATGAAGATAATGTCCAGGAATAGAGCGAATATAGAGAAGCTTACGTGCAGTAGACCATGTCAGACAAACATGACAGCAGCTGAGAAGCTTCCTGGATCTCCTCACTTCCAACAATCATAGCAACAATTGAAAATATGCAAGCAAGTTGTTGGAGGCAGAACATGAAACCCTACAAAGCAGGAAGAAATGTGTTACGAAATACCTTACGGATTCACTCAAAATTCAGTAAAAAGGGGAACTTGGAGAGAGAAAGAGAGAGAGAGAGAGTTTACAATAATGCAATTATCACATCGCGTTGTTTGTATGTTGAACTCATCTTGCAACATGAAGCGGGTGGAAGCCACTGAATTTCCAAAGCAGAGAAAAACCTGGTAGTTTCAAAGATAGATAATCCATCACTGCATCAGAATATTAAAGCACACGAGGCAATATAAGGGAGGTTGAAGCTCAAAATACAACCCACCAAAATTATAGGTAGATACCACAGTTAGGATAAGGTAATGTTTGATGTCGTATGCTGCATACATTCAAGGTGAAAACTTAAACTTATTGGCAGCCATCAGAAAATTCTCTTATTTCTAACTCAAGAACATTCTATGACTAACTTGAGCTTGCTTTTTAAGACAGAACGTTGTTTCCCAAGTGTGGCCAGGGAACTACTGGAAGGTTGCATGTTGCGACTAGAATGGTCGTCCAAAACAGAGAACATGTTGGTTGACTGAATAAGAGAGGAGCAGCGCAATTCACCTGCCGAAGAAAGAACCAATCGTCCTAGAAAAAAGGGTATCAGTCGCCTAAGCAATATACTTGAAAAGAGAGGAGCAGTGCCAAACACCCAAAGAAGAGTGGAGAGCGCCCGTCACCAGAAAAAGGAGAGATGCTAATCATCACAAAGAGTGGGGCTGGTCACTGAAAAGAGGAGTGGCACTGGTGGGCAGAAAAAGAGCATCACAAGTTTCTGAAAGGGGAGTAAGTACAGACCATCACAAGGTGGAGCCTGCACCAATTGTCAGAGGAGGAGAGGAGAGGAGAGTACAGCACAAAGCATATATCATATGACTGCCTACTGGTATGTGGAAGTTTGTAACTCTCTACAAAGATGTGGCGACTCTGACGCCGTGCGGAAAAACTAATGAATTAGCACGGACGCATAGGCGCTCCTCATATAAAGTTTTAATCAGGTAGAGTAAAGAAAATAAACATTTTTGTACTTGAGAATATTCTTCTATTCAAATACAATTAATCAAAACAATTTTAAACTATAATTACATAAATTTTATTTATATTCTAGTAGTAAGCAAAAAAAAAAAAGGTAATCAACTTGGTGCTCACCTCAGTTGCTAAACAAAACTCAGGACAACGACTTTCTCCACACCGACCACTGCAGGGCATATAACCCGCACAGCATGTATACCTGTGAGACAGAAAATTTCATTATACCAAAACTAGTACCACCAGGGATTGATGAAAGATAAATGTCATACCTTGTCATATCACCATAGAGAGCTCGTTTCCGAAGCAAATATGATGCACATGGTGCACTGCAGAATTGAGAATTTAGCAAGGCAAATATATTACTTACTAAAAGGAGTTATCTCTTGAAGTAAAAAGAAGAAAACACTAGTGCACAATACCCGAAATGTATAGGAAGAATCCAGTTAAAGAATACAACAACAACAAACACAGAATAGTCCCACAACTAGAGTCTGGGGAGGGTGAGTGAACACATACCTTACCCCTACCTTTGTGGGGTAAAGAGGTTGTTTCCGATAGACCTTCAACTCAAGAAAATCGGTTATAGAACAAGTTTCAGAGAAATGCAAGAAACAAAAGCTATGATGAAAATAATGAAGAAAGAGAAGTAGTGACAGTAATAATAGTAAGGATAACCAAAGTAAAAATACAACAATAGTAATTTTGTCAAAAAAAAAAAAGAAAAAAAGAGAAAAAACAAAGGTAACGGATGGGTGCTCCAGACTAGACCCTGCTCTGCTCTACCTCTGGGAAAAGAGAAAACACTTGACTATCTCTAACTGTCTACCATAATCATTGACCTCCATGTTAAAGAATGTTAGCAATAAATATCTGGGAATCTAATCACAACAACACATATGTTGTGGGACATTCGGTTAAATTGATCATGAATCAATTTGATGATATGATTTTTCCAGAGTCACTAAAAAAAATTGGAAAGCACTCGCAAACTGGGATTAAAACCAAATAAACTAAAATCAGAGGAAAACATCCTTCACTATTTCTTGCTGTTCAGTACATTTAAAATTAGAAGCGCTCTAAATTATCCCTGATATCCCCTAAAGAACCAAGATATTTCCAGTAAACAATTCCTCTTTTCTACTACAACAGCAACCCCTACCCCGTCTCCCTTCCCAAAATCCTATTTGGACTCGTAGTTCCAAATTGCACCATGTCTTACAGTATCTCACTTTAACTTTCTGCTTGATTTAACAGAAATCAACCATTCGTGACCACACAGGCAGGCAGGTTGAAAGCAGAGAGATAATTCAGCCACCAGCCAAGTCAAAAAAACAAACAACCTTCCATTCCTTTTGGTGCAATTGGCGTAAATATCAATTGGTGCATCACTTTGCTTAATAAGTTAAAACTTGTTTGATAAGTTGGGTTTACTGAATAAATGTACATAAGACAACATTCAAAAAAAGGATAATCCAGATAAAGGAAACTACAAACAGCTGAATGTTATGGTCTTCCATATCTTCGGACATACTAGGTTAAACTAATTAATTCGCATCACACTGCAACAGCTCTCAATCGAACATCAAATTAAGCTTAAGATTGAAAGTTTCTTTCACTGGAACATTTGTTGTGTCTATTTTCTCTCTCTTCACTTGGCTCATATTCAATGGTGTTTGTTTGGGCTCTTTTTTTTACAATGGTGGTAGTTTGGAGCATCATTCTGTCATATCTGTTTTCACTTTCTTGCAGTAGTATTAGCATTATTCTCGTAGCTTCTTGTCTTGGACTTTGTCACCCTAATGTTTCTTGTGCTTTGATTATCGCATTATTTCGATGTTATTGTTCCTTTTCTCCTGAGTGTTATTTACTGCTCTCCTTCTGGTTGCCATGTCTTCTTCTTCTTCTCCGTATTTCCTTTTTCAAACTACTTTGAAAAGCTCTCCTTGAAGACCAAGGGTCTATCTAAAACAACCTCTCTACATTCATGAGTTAGAGTAGCAAGCGGGCAGGCCGGGTCGAAAACTAAAGGGATCTAACAAAACAGGTACTACTAGACTAAATCCAACTTAACTAATAGGATGGATATAAAACTCAATTCTAAAGAGCACATACAAACTAAGTCAAATCACCGCAATTCCTCTCAGCAAAACACTCGTTCCATCCAAATCAACAATCAAAACATAAAATTCTCCTATAAACTACCAATTTTTTTTTTCAGTTACAATTCATACAATAAGCATACATTCAACAGATCAAAAATCAACAACATTAGATACATCATGAAAAAAAAAAAAAAAACACATACGTACCACCACAAAGCAAAGCAGCAATCTGCAACCAAAACAAAACAAAAAAAACCGTATAAGCAATACACATAATAATCTTCTGTGGAATTACATACAGACAACTTGAAGGAGGTAGAGATTTACAAGGAGTATCAGCTTGGATTGTGCTCATAAGATCAGTGTGCCAAAGGTTGCGATAATTCTGTCGGACCTGCATCTTGTTCAAATACTCTTGCGACCCCATATCTGATCTCTGCTTAAGATTTGAGAGAAATGCAAATCAGAAACCCTAGATAAATCTCCTTTTTTGCTTTCAGTCAATGAAATGGGGAAAAGGAGTTTTTGCCAAGTCAATGTTAGTCCATATAAACAAAATTGAGACAATTTAAGCAAAAAAGTATAGAAAACGCTTGCGAAGTTTCCTCTTACACAGTTGGCGAAGACGTTCAAGTTGGGTTTGAAAATTGAAACCGTGGAGACGACGTTCTCTTTTCTTTTTTTTTTCGCTTTTAAGCCAAAAGAAAAGTGCCAAAGCA
This sequence comes from Solanum tuberosum, assembly GCF_000226075.1. NCBI lineage: Eukaryota > Viridiplantae > Streptophyta > Magnoliopsida > Solanales > Solanaceae > Solanum > Solanum tuberosum. The sequence goes on along the minus strand of NW_006239253.1, from coordinate 136,093 downwards.
AGTGGCTACAAAGTACAAACTGAAAAAATCACTTTCTCCGATTCAATTTATATGAGTTAATTTGATTTGACGCCACATATGATTTAAATTAAGTCATATTTTTTCTGTTTCTTTTTAATTATCATGTCTCACTTTTCGATAATCAATTTAGCCAATATGTAAATTAGATTAGATTATATTAATTTGATATTTTAAAATAAAATTTTAGATTTTATATAGAAAGTAATATAAATTGCAACTTTTTTCATATTAATATGATGAAAAAATATATTTTAAAATGTTAGTCAAAATTCATATCGTTTTAACCCTCAAAAGGAAATTATGACAATTAAAAAGGAATCGAAGGAGTAGATATTTGTGTGACTATAAATCATTACATATTAAGAAAAAAATAAACATTTTAAAGTTAAATTATTATTAAATATACAATTATGTCATTTTATTTTAAACTGACTTAGAAAAGCAAGTAGAGTAATATAAATGGGACAGAGGGAATAGTACAATACTCTCTCAGGTCCATTCTAGTTACAATTCGTTTGGACATGCGAAATCATAATACTAAAGTTGGAGTTTTATTTGAATATACCATTTGATATTTTAAAATAAAATTTTAGAAAGTAATATAAATTGCAATATTTTTCATATCTGATGAAAAAATATATTTTTATATGTAATATATAAACTTATGTGTCAAATTTTACATTTTAAAAAATAAAATCATGATTGTTTTTTGGAAAATTTAGGATGTGAAATCATGATTTCAAATCGCGTATTTAAAAACTGACTTAAAATCATAATACAAAATTGCATGTCCGAACACAATCTTAGTATCATTTTATAAAATTAAGATACTATAATTAATTAACAGTTTTATTTTTATTCAATAAATATGGAGAAGATTAATGTAGTAAAAAAATGTAGTATTAAATTAAATTCAAAGAATAAATAAAAATGATTTAGTTAAATTGTCCTTTTAGTTAATATCTTCTTAAGAAGTATATAAAAGAAAAATATGATAAGTAAAATGGACCTAGAGGAGAGTAGTAACTAAAACTCATCTTTTTTTAATGAAAAATGTTCAAATTAAAATTTCTTTCTATTTTAATTTAGGTAAACTTTTTGAAACAATGTAAATATTAAGAAAATAATAATGATTTTTAAGTTGGGATCTCAGATATATCATATATTTGTGCAGTAATAAAATCATATTTTTAAATTGATATATAAATTTTTAAGTGTATATTTACAATAATGCAATAACATTCATTCAAATAAATAATAATTTTACAAAATTTAATCTTACCCTCAATTATTGTTTTTATTGTTTAAAGCCTTTTGCTTTCTTCATTTATTGTGAATGATGTTTGAATAAAGTGGATTGTGCAATTGGTTGTTGATGAGGATGAAAGGTGTAAGAATCAAACTTGAAGGCAATTTGCAATTAATGTCTATTTAGATTTTTGATAAAATCAAATTCAAACCGTTCAATTCATTTAAATTTGGATGGATTATTAATATGTCTATTTATTATTTCAATTCATTTTTTAATATTTAAATGATTTATAATAATTAACAGTGATATAATAAAATTCTTATTTTATTTATTACTTCTTATGGATATATCAAATTAAATATGAACAAATAAACACAGGCGGAAGGAGTAATAGTTTTAAGTAGCTACTATAATTAGTTAAGTTGACAATTAGTTGGATTAGCTGGATTTTGGATTAAAGAATATTTAGGGTGTGTTTGGTATGATGGAAAACATTTTCCAGAAAATGTTTTCCAATTTTCTCATGTTTGGTTGGGTTAAATGTTTTGGAAAATGTTTTCCAAATCAACTCATTTTCCTCAAATTTAAGGAAAATGACTTCCCTTCAAAACTTATGGAAAACATTTTCCAAAACTTTCTTCCAACTTCAACACCCCCTACCCACCCCACCCCCCAAAAGAAATTTAAGTTTGTTTTTAAAAAATGTTTTCAATTTCAAAAATTATTTTCTACTCTAGTAAAAATAAAAGATATTTCTCAAAAATATTTTCATTCATAAATCAAACACTAAAATTCTTTTCCGAAAAATATTTTCTAATCACCAACCAAACATGAGAAAATAAGTCAAAAATCAACTTATTTTCCAGGAAAACATTTTCTAGGAAAACATTTTCCATGGAAAACATTTTCCTTCATACCAAACACACCCTTAGACAAAATTTGAGAATTGTTTCCTTGTATCTCGTTTTGAATGTCTACTCAATTGATCCATGTGTAGACATTTGAATTGTCGATTTCATATCTCTTTCTTCTTTAATTTACTCTAGTAAATTGTAAACGTCTAAATTAAGTTTTAAGATAGATGCTCAATATATTTTATGTGAAGAGGAGATCGATGTGTAACTGCCTCGGTAAGAAGGTGTGAGAGATTGATCATAGTGAATTTGAGAAGGAATATAGATAGAATAAAAAAATATTGAGATGGGGTGATTTAGGTATGCTCACCGCAGACATAACCTTGATAGAAGGATATGGAGGATGAAGATTAGAATACAGGGTTAATAGGTAGTCGGATGTAGGGGTGACAAAATCAAATTCAACCCGTCCAACTTGACCCAATCCATTTAGGTTTGGGTTGGTTATTGACCCGCTAATTTGTTAGCTCAACCCATTTCAATCCATTAAAATTTGGGTTGATATTGATTTTTGAGAAATCTTGTCAAAATATTTCTAATTTTTTTAATATATTATATATAGTTATAATAATTTATTAGGTACTAAAAGCATATAAAATACTTCCTCAGTCCCTAATTACTTGTCTATTTTTCCTTTTTAGTTGTCCCTAATTACTTGTCCATTTTAACAAATCAAGAAAGAACAAGTTTTTTTTTACATATTATACCCTTAATTAATTACTTTGAAAAAAAATAAAAATTCTTGAAAATCTTAAGTTTTTAATTCATTAACTTCACAATTAATAGGGATAAAATGGTAAACTCACTATGTCAATTATTGTTTTCTTAATAGGTGTGTCAATTTTTAAAAGTGAACAAGTAATTAAGGACAAAAGGAGTAACAAATAAAACTATTAAAACTTAATAAAAATTAGGCGGGCAGAGTTGACCCGTTACCTAACCCGTTTTGACCTAATCCATTTTAGCTCAAACAAATTTGGGTTGGGTTGGTTGGATCTTGACCCGTTTATTGTCTCGACTCATTTTGACCCGCCCAAAATTCAATCCAATTCGCCCAATTGTCACCCCTAGTCAGATGTATTTCTTCTTCTTTTTCTATGTATTAGTATTAATCTTATTTTTCATTATTTTAGGTTTCTATTACTATATGTCATTACTTTTGTTTTTGTTGCTACTGCCTCGATAAGCTGGTTTGCGTGTAAAATTAAAGTGAATTTATCGTTGTTGTTTTTCCTATGAAGTTACTAGTAATTCTCAAAACTTAGATTATACGAAAAGAAGTTTCAAATGTTTGAAGTTATCATTGCATAAGAATTGGTGGAAAAAAAAAAAGACCTTAGAAAGGAATGGGAAAATGAGATAATTTCTCGGATGATCACTCAACTATATTCTCTTCGTTCCATTTTATGTTGCACTTTGCGAATTTCAAGATTCAAACACATCTATCTTTAATCATAAGTTTTTTCTAGATCTTTTTAACATTTTGAATTATCAATTACTTTTTACGTAATTTACAAATATATAAATTTCATTTCAAAAAAATTGAAGATTTTGTGCGCAAATTCTCGATCAAACTTAAACTGTTTTGACTCTCGGAAAAATAGCAAGTAAATTGGGACAGAGCGAGTAGTTATTATTTCTATTGGTTGAGTGAAATCAGGGGAAAAGTAGTCCTAAAAAGCATTAAAATAATTAAAAGACTCAAGTTCATGGACTAAGAATCTTTCACTTGATTTAGAGAAAGAAAGCTTTAGATACAAGCATTAAACCTGATAATTTACACACATAATTGACATCTGAAAAGTAGAAAAATCACAATAAACAACAGCACCAGACAGGGAAAATGATAAGATAAAAGGTATCTTCAACTCTTCAAGACCTGCTGCTCTTGAATGGAATAGCTCTGATGATTATCTGATGGTAAACTGCAGCAAGAGCTGCTCCAATGAATGGTCCAACCCAGAAGATCCACTGAAAATTATCAGGAAAAAACAACACTTTTTAGTCAAGACATAACACAACAACACGCCTTTCAAAATGTCGGAAAATTTGTCATCTCGACGTGCTTCTAAGTTAAAGACTTACGTGGTCATCCCATGCCTGGTCTTTGTTGTAGATGATAGCAGCTCCAAGACTCCTGGCAGGGTTGATGCCAGTTCCGGTGATTGGGATGGTGGCCAAATGAACCAAGAACACCGCGAATCCAATTGGAAGAGGTGCCAAAATCTGTCATAACAAAATTGTATATTATGATTCCTCATACATTGACTTGAATCTAGTACACAAAATCTATGTTGCTCAGACTCTTCAGAAATGCCAATGGATGCTTGTCGGATCCTCCAAAATTAGTGCATTTACAAAAAATCCGACACGGGTTCGGCTGTATTTTTGGGAGAGTCGGAGCATCATAGCACAGAAGGCAGTGCCAATGGGCCAATCTTGTCACAAGTTCTTAAGACAAGAATAGTTAAGTTATATTGTGTATGTATCAAACCATTTTACTCTCATTTTTTACCTCCTAAAGGTAAAAATCAAAACTTTGATCCAAAAAAGTACTCTAGCACTATTAAGCTAAAGTTATTGGTAGGACAAGAAAGCACTTACAGGAACATGTGAATCTCTAGCACTTCTTTTGGCATCAGTGGCAGAGAAAACAGTGTAGACAAGGACAAAAGTGCCAATAATCTCAGCACCAAGTCCATCACCTTTGGTGTAGCCAGGACTAACAAAATTAGCACCACCCTGAAGTCTCTCATAGGGTCCAACCATGAAACCCTTCACAACACCAGCACCACAGATGGCACCAAGGCACTGCATCACTATATAGAACACTGCCCTTGTTAAAGACAGTTTCCTTGCCAAGAACAGACCAAATGTCACAGCTGGATTAATGTGTCCTCCTGTTTCAGTACAAATTAGGGACTCAGTACATGAGCACATGTAAAAAATGATACTCAGCCTATTCAACCCCAAAAACTAGCTCGATTCATCAACAGATAAACAATTCACAATTCTTTAAATTTTAAAATTTAACTCCACTTGTGTGAGCTCACTCACATCACCAGTCTCAAGCTCCGATAAAGGAGGAGGGTTGTCGAGGATCAATCGGAAACAACCTCTCTCTAAGATAGGGGTAACTGCATACATCTTAACCTGCTCAGATTCCACTCGTGAAATTACACTAAGTTCATTGTAATTATATAGTCAAACTACTAACATAAGCAAATTAAAACAAAGGGTTTTTGTGGGTATTGTAGTAGATCCATAAAAACAGTCCCCAAATGAAAATCAGTGACAACAAACAAAAAAAGATTACAACTTTACAGTATCATGAGCAAAAAAAAAAAGATTTGAGCAAGAATTAAGTAGTACTATTAGTAACTAACCTGAGATACCAGCAGTACAGTAAACCAAAGCAAAGATCATACCACCAAAAGCCCAAGCAACTCCTTGAATACCCACAGAAGAACACAAACTATCAGACCTTTTAAGTCCCATAACAGTCAAGATAGTTATGTACAAGAACAAGAAAGTAGCCATAAACTCAGCAATTCCAGCTCTGTAAAAAGACCACGATGACAATTCCCCTGGTTCAAACAGAGGAGCTGGTGGTGGCTCCTTGTAATCCTTGTCTGTTTGAGCAGCTGTCCCCAATGGCTGAGTCTCTCTGTACTTGTTTGCTCCAAGATTAACATCTTCTTCTTTGTTCTCTGCCATTTTTTTTTTCCTCACTCACTTTTTTCTCTTCTCTCTGTGTATTATTGAGTGCTCAATGGAATCCAAGAAAAGGAAGTAAGGTGCTGAGACAAGGATAAGGTTTGTCTTATTTTATAGTGGAGAACACATCATTTACACCAATATAAAATATGGTACAATTTTTTTTTTCTTTTTTCACTTAGTTGTATAATAATTTATGGAGTTGTTATAATCTTTTTGTAAGGTTGATTAACTTGTTAATGGCAAATTATGAAGTCCACTACAGAGTGAAAATATTGCGAGAGAAGTATTGGAAACACCTTTGAACTTAACGTAAATTATTAATTTCGTTTCTGAACGGTTGACACTCTTAAAAACACCTTTCTACTTGATTAACTATACTTTGATACACCCACGATCGGCCACAAGTGGTCTCAAATCTTGTAAGAACATGAAAATCTTAATAAAAAGCGGAGAGAATTATTTAAAGTACTCTTAAACTTGACGAGAATTTATGGATGTATTTCACTCATTTTACAAGATTAGAAGTGTATTTAAGTTCAGTTAGTCAAGTAAATAAGTGTTTTTAAGGTTGTCACTAATTTGAGGATGAAAAAAATAATTGCACCGAATTTAGGTGTGTTTTCAATATATTTGTTTTTGGTAAAGAAAGAAAAGAAGGCTTTGGATTATGAAAGTCTCTATTCAAAGGTCTGACCTAGTAGTTAATAAAGTAAATTGAGAATATAAGATTTTCTATTCAAATTTTAATAGAGACAAAAATATTTGATTGATTTCTATCTGTTCTAAGCTGATAGAGTTAACTAGTATCAGTTATTAGTAAGAGATGATATATACTATATGAAATTAATTGAGGTGCTGATCAGAAGTTCATCATTATAAAAAATAATAATCATGAAAGTTAGGGATGCTTGACAATTTTTTCTATGCTTTAATTAGTTGTCCTTATTATCTTCTACAGAGTGTCACATAATTTATTTCTTGAAAAAGCTTATACTCTTCCATTTGATTTGCTGGTCGGGGCAAACTTATTCACCTAATCTTCAAATAGTTGCAACAAAGGCCAGCTAAGCAAAACTTTGAAATTTTGTATTGCCATCATAAAAAGTGATTTCTTTTTATTACACTATTAGGCAAAGGAAAGACTATAAGGAGATTAAATAATGATGAATTATTTTCTGACGTCCTTAATAGGGGACGATTTAAGTAGAATTGACAAGCTTTTAAGTTGATGAGTTTTTGAAAATAAGGTAGACATGCCATTATAGACAAATTTTTATACTAAGAAATAAAAGAGGAAAGTGAAGAGCTTTATAAGGCACAACTCAAATTTAGATAATACACATATTTTTGGGGGGCAATGTGGCCCAGACGAAAGGTTAGTATGAACCTAGATCCAAAGAGGATAATACATGGACTTAGATTATAACAAATATGATTTCAAAGCACGTATATTGCCAGGAAGATGGTGGAACAAACCTCGATGAGGACGCTATGTTTCTAAAAGAGGAGTGTATCGACACTCCTGACAGAGGGTGGTTTGATGAAGATGGTTTGTTGAAGGTGAATCAAGCAACTTCTAAAGATGGAGTGCACATAACATCTTAGCAAATCACATATCGAAATGAGAGATGAAACTAAAGAGTTTTATAAAGCATAACTCAAGTTCACATGATACATATATTTTTTAAGCTCGATGTGAAGATAAATCCAAGCTGACATAGGCATATAGCAAATAATACGTGTCATAAATTTAAATTATGATATATTTATTAGTATCTTTGCTGATAAATATTCTGGTATAATGGGTTTGATTATACATATTGTAATTATAGTATAAACATTTAGAAATTGCTTAGTCCCTTAGTTAAAAAAAATTCTATTAAACATGAAATGATTTTATATAGCTATAAAATTTTATTTCAAATAATTCATTGTGGCTAAAAGAATGTTATTGTTACAATAACTTTTATCACGTAGTAATAATTTATGATTATCTACGAAATTCTATTTAACAAGAATTTTATAGCTACTTAAGTAGATATTATCATCATTATTAATAATTATAACAACATTGAGAAATAAACTTTGCCAATTTCCTCTTCATCACTAAGAAATTTTGTGAATTCACAAATAGCATGAAGTGAGATGACTATATTAGTTTTAGCATAACTTTCACTATTTTATCGAATATTAATGATTATAACACCTTATCAACATAGGAATAAAGTATTTCTACCCACTAATTATATTATTAGACAAACCACTACAAAACAAAAACAACAAAAAAGAATCTTATTATAATGGTGATTATGGGCGGTGGGATTATCTAAGCAAAGCTAAATAAAGCTCATATTACTTAATTAAGCCCCTAACCCTCCTATTTTCTTTAATAATTTTTCTATATTAGTGGAGAAATCATAGCCACAGCCCCACAATCACCCAAAATAAAACAAAAATAAATAAATAAATAAATATATGGTCATTGAGTGGGCTAGAGAAAAAAATAGCCGTTTCTTTCTGTGACCGTTGAGAAAAAGTGACAGCTTTTTTCCCTTGTCAACATTACATGGCCAACACTCTATGGCCAGAATTTAAGCATAGAGCTCATCATCATCTTGAGCAGTTAGCCATTGTATCTGTAGTTGAAAAGGAATAAAGGATCCATCGATACCCTGTCTGTTTCAATTTACGTGATATTATTTGATTTGATATTAAATTTTAAAAGATTTTTGAAATTATGATGTAAAACAAAGTTTAGTCAGTTATGTGACTATAAATCATTTCATTATAAATGAGGAATTTGAAAAGTTCATAAATTTGCTCAAAAGAGATTTTTACACCGTGTCTACGAAGTTCATAAATTGCAAAAAGATAAAATTAAGGTGATTTTACTAATTGAAAAAGTTATTCCAGGTGAGAAATTCTAAAGGTGTGTGATCTAATTCATTTTGCACAAATAATGGGTCTTATACTACTAATCCCATTCCCACAAAAACATAATGCTCTATCTCGGATGAGAGGTCGGAGTTGTTCGGATGATGAAACTCTAGTTTTAAAATTGTAAGTTCGAGTTATCAAAAGTGTAAAAAAGATGGTAGCTCCTTGAAGGGGTTGGAAAAAAAACATATCCTATACTATGATTAATTACCATATCTAAAGTCTAATGAGAGTTTTCAAGAGAACTCCACACAAATAATAAAAAGAAAAGATGATGCTCCACTACCCTAACATTTGTGACAATTAATGTGGGCCAAATTCTACAAATTTGTCTTTGCTTGTGCTTAGCTTTATCTAGAATTTCCAGCAAATAGCTTGATAGTATTAGAACGAAAAAGAGGAATATCCAATCACGGTCTATACAACTCATACTCGTGACATTATTAATTGGCTTTTAGCCCTACTCACATGCTATATTGTGCAACTTCAAGCTCCACTCATAGAATCTATAAAAATGTTGTCGCACTTTTGTTGGATTCTTAAAAAATGCACTATTTTTGAAGGATTCGATACACATCTGATGACATTTTTGAAGAGTCCGAGCAACATTACCTTCAAAATTTGAGGTAGTACATATATCAAACAAAAAAGACAAAAAGAAAACTGAAAAAAAGATAAAGGAATTGTAACAAGTGAAAGATTGTGATCATATACTGTTAAATCTATCAATTTGTTTCAAGAGATTATATATATATATTATTAGGATCATATACATGAAAAGAGAATTGAGTAGTAGTTCATTGTCATCTTGTATATATGCAAGTTTGATTCTCATTTGGTTCTTTTTTGTCTCTCCTCTGACCGCTAATTATTTGTTTCGGGTCGATATTTTATTATTTTATTGTTTTTGTTTGTTGTTATTGCGTTTGTTTCATAATTTGTTCAGTCAAGGGTCTTTAAAAATAATAATATCTCTATCTTCTTAAAGGTCTAATAAGATCTGCCTACACTCTACTATCGTCTCCAACTCTACTTGTAAAATCAAACTGAATTTATTGTCTCTTCTCCCTGTTAATTTTTCTTGTATGACCCTGACAAAGGAATTATGTCAAATAAAAAAAGACAAAAAGAAAACTGAAAAAAGATAAAGAAATTGTAACAAGTGAGAGAAATGATCTCCCCTACACTTTTACTAATCAAGTTTTGATCTACTCTTCTGAGTTAAATTGAATTAGAATAATTTATTATTTTAAATTATAAATTTAGATATTCAAAAATTGTGATAATTTCCAATTCTTTTTTTTAGTTGATAAAAGAAATACGTCTTAAAATATTAATTAAAATGTATATAATTTAACTCTCGAAAAATGAAATGTAATAAGTAGAAGTGAATGAAAAAATATTTCTTAGCCGTCCAAACCTTATCAAGATTGTTAGTATATCAGCTAATGTCACAAAATCATGGGAAGTTTTTGCCTTAACAAACCGACTCATTTGTTAATGTTGCACAAAAAAAATTAGTGGAGTAATCAATTATGTGATAAATGATCCATATTATAATGTTAATATTAGAAGTGACCTCTTAGCCAATATTGTTTTTTATTTTAAAAAATGAGTGATGTAGGGAGAATAACCACATATACTACCATTTAAAAAAAAAATTAACACTAAAATCTAAATTTTATTTAGGAGATGTTATTAAGTATTGTTAAAGATAAGAGAGTAGGAGCATCTATTACATATATACATATTATTTACGGGCCAACTTAGGGTATGTGACTAATAAATAATATTACACGTCTTAATCACTAAATAAAATACATGTTTGTGACTTCAAGTTTTGTCAAAATTAATACAAATATATAGGTGCTAATAATTGTGTTACATTCTCATCATGACTCATGACTCATGACATTGATAGGTACTTAGCCTTGTTCCATACACAACCCCTTAAACTTACCCTCATTTTTCATTTTGGCACTCCAACTTAGTCTTGTTTCATTTTAACCCTTAAATTCCATTTTTTTCTGTATCATTTAAACACTAATACTATTTTTATGATTTTTTTATTTATTTATGTTCTTCAATTGTAATTTTTTATTTTTAAAAAAAAAATAGACGTGTGTCTGTTAATTTTCGTAAAAAAATTAAACATTCGCGAACGAACATA
>NW_006239253.1:95888-125039 GCF_000226075.1 Solanum tuberosum | reverse complement strand
TCAAACAATAATATTATTTTTTGAGATTTCTCTGTATTTTTGCATGAAAGTAAATTGACGAAAGTTCTTTGATTTTCTTTCTTAAACATTCAATTAAATTAAATAACACTACTTATTTGTTTTTTTTTTTTATCATATAGGCTATCTAAATTTAACGCAAATACTCACTTTTAATTTTTAATATAAATCAATACGAATAAAAAAACTCATCTTCAATACGAGTAAAAAAGACTCTTGTTCATTGCTAATAACACTACTAAAAAATGTTAAAACTCGACTGACTTTAATTTGTTAGATTGTTGGTGATTTTTATGAAAGAAAACCAACACAATTTCGTCGGTTATTTTTCACATAAAAATACATAAAACTCTTAAAAAGAAATTATTATTTTTTAAAAAGAAATATTTTGTTAATTTTTATTTTTTTAAACTAAAATTAACTGACACATGTCGATTTAAAATAAGAAGTTGCAATTGAGGAATATATATAAAAATAAAGAAATCATAAAAAATAGCATTTCGTGTTAAAATGATACATAAAAAATGGAGTTTAAAGATTAAAATGGAACAAGGCTAAGTTGGAGTGCCAAAATGAAAAATGAGGGTAAATTAGAGGGGTTGTATATGTGTTTGGCCTAATTACTTGAATATATTTGGCTCCATTATCTAAACTAAACAAATGATATATCATATATCCACTGACTATGTTATTAAAGAAAAAAAAAAGCTCATTCAAGGTTATTAAAAATGAAGGATTTTTATTTTATAGAAAGCGCCTTTAATTAAAAGTCTATTTAATACGAATTCAAATTAATCGGATTATAAACAACTTATCGCTCTGCTTGATTAATTGGCATATATTCCGTGTGTAATATTTGAAAATTTTGCAAAGCATAATACAGTTGGGTGATACCAGAATATTGATTATTAATCACGTATATTCTCTTCGTTTTATACTAGTTTTCAATTTTATTAAATTAAGAAAATATTAATTAATTTTTTTCTATGTTACCTTTGCAATTAATTCTTTCAAAAAACATTCACATTTGTTTGTAAAATTCTCAAAAGTTTCTTAAAAGGTGAATTGGTAAAATTATCTTTTTATTTATGATTTCTTAATATGCGTATAAAGAAAAATAATCAACTAATATGAGATGAAGAGAGTATTAACTATACCAGTACAATATATATGCCTAATAGTTTCTTCTGGATTTGATTCTTTCTTTTGACTATAGAGCAACACGTGGACACATCCTTAATGATTCTATGTTTGTCCATGCATTGAGGCACCGATGAAGTTAGGAATTTCACAAGTTCAGAAATAATATAATAAATATTCTTTTAAAAAAGTGGAGAAAATTTAAAAAAAATAGCAAATATAATAGATATAATAAGACTCTATAATTATAGTTTTGATAATTGCACTCCATAGCTATAGTTCCGTTTACTATGGATGCTACGATTTGTATATTTCTATCTGTTTGTATATTTCGCTTGTGAATATACAAATAAAGTAAGTATATATAAATTCTATATATATACATTTAGAAAATTTTCAGAACTTCGTTTGTATACTTCGCTTGCCAAATATACAAACATGGTAAGTTATCATGAAATTTTCATAAATCGTATACAAATACATGATATTTAATCATTCCGTGTATCATTTTATTTGTATATACAAATATTTTTTCTGATGAACAACTATATAGCTACGCCACTGCATTGAGGTATATACAGGTTACAAGGTGTTTGAGTATGAAATTTTTTAATCTTTTTCTTAAGTTGAACTTCAAAAAACATGTTTGATCATAAATTTTTGAAATTTCAAGAATTTAAAAAATAACAAAAAAATATTTTCACTTTTTTTTTAATTCCAAGTTACTCACCAAAAATAACATTTCTGGGCTGCTCAACTCCAATATTTGGGCTGCTCAACTCTGAGGTTGAAATGATTTATAACAAGGTTGATATTGAGGAGGAAGTGATAGGGTTATGTGTACAACTTGGGCAGTGATGCAAGATGATATTATTGAAGCTGTTTTGGAATTCTTTGCTTCTGGGAGATTGTATGTTCCTATAGATTGTACAACCATCACTCTGATTCCAAAGGTATCAAATCTTGTTAGAGTTACTAGTGTGTGTTTGGTACGGAGGAAAATATTTTCTAGAAAATGTTTTTCTATTTTTTCATGTTTGGAAAATATTTTTTAATATCAACTCATTTTCCTCAAATTTAAGGAAAATGAATTCTCTTCCAAAATTAAGGAAAACGTTTTTCTAAACTCTACTTCATCCTTTAATTTTTTTTCTTACCCTACTCATACCTTGTACCCGACCCTCTCCATTCAATTTTTTTTAAAAAAAAATTTCTTACTTTTTAAATTTCAAATATATTTTTATCCATACCCCTAAAGCAGCCCCCTCTCCCCCTCAAACAAAAAAAAACTAAAAAATTCCCGTCAATTTTTTTAAAAAATAATTGTTTTTGAATTTTTTTTTCCTAGGTCAGGTCCTGGGTCAGATCTTAGGGTCGATTTTGGAACGGTCATCAGGGTCCTATCTTAGTTTGAGTGTCGGGGTCAGATCCTAGATCAATTATCGGGGTTGATCTTCGAATAAAAAATTAGTTTCTTAAAGAGTATTTATAGTGTCGAGCCAAAAATAAAAGCTATTTTCTGAAAAATATTTTTCATTCACCAACCAAACATTAAAAAATATTTTCCAGAAAATATTATCTACTCACCAACCAAACATGAGAAAATAAGTTAGAAATTCACTTGTTTTCCAGGAAACATTTTCTAGAAAAACATTTTCCTTCATACCAAACACACCCTAAATGTAAACCAACTTTATGTTGCAATTAATTCATATAAAACATAAACTAAATTCTATGTGGGCAGTCTAGGTCATCATGTTATCTATAATCAAGATTCTATGTGGGCAATTGAGACCATCATAGTATCTAGAAACATATAAAATGAACATATATTCATATATGATCAAGGCCAACAGTCCACTATGCTAACAAGGAAAAATAACAAGGTCAGGAAAGTCGACAACGTACATCAATACAATCCTAACTTCAAGCTTCTAAGAGTAGTATATAGGTCGGGACAGGACCCAAACTGTCACAATCCAAAAATGAATGTGATGGCACTCATCTTATCCCACCTAGACAAGTCAACCTAAAACTCAATCATTACGATGAAATGTTGAAATAAACTATAAATAAATGTCTAATACTTTAATATAATGTGGAAACTCATAATCGTCTTAAATATACCTCCAAAACCTGGTTGTCATGTGTACAAGCCTATAATGTGTTATAGCAAAATTGAAAAAAAATACAAGTCTCAAATGACATTGTTTCTAGAATAGAAAAAAATCATAAATAAGGAGAAAAAAAGTCTGCTGAGATGACAAGAAGCTACCTCACAAACCTCCACAAGAAGCCTCAGACAAGAAGAGAAGAGAAAGAGTATCACAAAGATCCCGGCTAGTAACCTACAAAAATGTAGAAGCAAGGGGTGAGTACCAAACCACACGGTACTCAGCAAGTAAACTTCTAAACACAAGCTAAGGGAATAGAATACGGGTACTCCTTACACCCCAACCGAACCTCCACAGCTACAACTTGTATAAAAACCAGCCCAACCTAACAATTCACAATTTACATAGCTCACAGCTCAACAACAACACACTAACAATTACATATCTTCAATAACAAACTTAATATTCATCAATCACAAGTTCCACAGAAAGACACTCACAAGTTCAACAACACACAAGATTAAGTTCACCAACGACAAGGATGTGCAATGCAATGAAATGCAATGTCAAGTATAGTGATGCATGTCTGACCTAACGATACACACCTGCTGTCTCTCAGTCCGGGACCCATGTGGACATATATGTCCATGCATCCGTCGCTACGTGCGACAGGACCCTCGATAATGAAATTCATCGCGGCGTGCGATGTTCTTCGATAATAGAATCCGTCGCGGCGCGACACGTCCCTCGAAATGGTACATCCTCTTTAATTTCTTATTCTTACTCAATCCATATAACATTTATCACAACCATGTCACAGAACCAATGCAAACGACATGTTCACACAAATTATGAGGAGATGACCATTTCCATAACAGTGCACCATTCACAACAACACAATCGTGATATCACATCAACAATGAATCAATAAGTCTTTCAAACCATTCTCAACATATCACACACCAATAATTAATCACATTGCCTTTTATCACCCCTTTTTCATCATTAGAATTGTTCAATATGGACAAGTCAACCCATCACCAAGTCTCATTACTCCCCAACACATACCACAAGGAAATACACGATTCTATACACTTAACAAGGGTTTAGAAATTCATTTGCCTTAATTAATTGAACAATCACTTCGGGTCTTGAGTTTTCACTTTTCGTTGAGCTTCCAAATCAGTGCAATCTAATCAAATAAATAACCACAATAAGATTCCAAAACTAACAACACCCATATTACTATAGTTTTACCCTAGACCCAAAAACTCACTCAACTCTATAATCAAGTTCCTAATCTTGATGCCAATTAACATGTCAACTCTCATATTTTTCAAATTTCAAGTCTAGGGTTAAATTTCAATTTCTCCAATATCATAAATCTAATAATATTAATATAATACAATACATCTAATATTTAATTACCTATCCCAATAAATTAAACTTAAATTAGAATGTGATAATACAATGAATTCTCAACTGCCAAATAACATATGTGTAGAACAAAACTAAATAAAAAAACCACACCGTGAGAATTACTCCCTCCGCTTCAAAAAGATTGATCTGGTTTGACTTGACACAAAGTTTAAGAAATTAAAGAAGACTTTTGAATCTTGTGGTCCTAAATTAAAGTTATGTCAAATGTACAAAATTGCCATTAATCTTGTGGTCTTAAACATGTCACGTGGAAAGCAAAAAGTAAAATGTTATCAAAAAAGGAAAGAGGTCATTTTTTTGAAACCGACTAAAAAGGAAAGAAGATCATTCTTTGTGAAACGGAGAGAGTACTATATAAAGAACCATACCGTGAGAACTTATATACTAACTGAAACTAATTCAATCATATATGTTCTAATTGCCCATCACAGAGAACAGACTTTCCAATTTCAAATTATTCGTATTAACTTAAATTATATTATATATGGAATTGGCCCATTAATTATCAACTAAATTAATTATTTTAAATTACCCCTCAATTAAAAGACCGTAGTTAAATGAATAACCCAAAATTCTCATTTAAAATTTATGAAAAGGATCTTTTATGAAAAGAGAGGACTAGTTCTCAAAATGACCTAACGGGTCATTACATTATCCACCACTAAAAATCATGTTCGTCCTCGAACATAAAGAAGGAGAAGGAAGACTAATTGATGTTACCAAAAGCATGCGGTATGATCTTCCAGAGTCGGTGTTCATCTCTACAAGTGAGCTCCTCCTTAAGACAATTCCATCAAGATCAACTACTAAGAATAGAACTTTCAAATCAAACTTTATAAAGATCAACTACCAAGAATTAAACTTTCAAATCATACTTTGAAAGATCTACAAATTAGGAGTTATTACCAAGCCATGAACCCAATCTAAACTGAAACCCACTGGACCATAACACAACCATCATGACGAATCTTTTCTCACATAACCAAGATAACATTCTGAATCGATACCGGCTACAACCAGAAGTGAACTTTAACCAACCACCACACACCCATAATGCACAAACCATCATAGATCTTATCAAGATTTCCTTTTCACAACACAGTCTTTCCACGAACTTAAGTTATAAAAATCTGTTCTTTAGACATCGGGTACTCATCAAGGGAGGATCAAATTTATCTAACCCAAAGAAGGAAATCAAGTAACCACCCAACAAGCGATACACCTAAGCATACAAAATCTTTAACAACACTGTTAGAATGCTAAATTAGTAGTCGTGATTGTAGACAATCCTTAAGAATGGTAGAACTAGACCTAACAGTCCCTACATCCAATCACATATATCTAAAACGTGAACTCAACGATGAGATGAATATTAAGACTATCAGACAACTGTAAGTATCCATGGTAGCACTTCTATAAATTCTCTTAAGCAAGGTTGTGCATGTAGAACCACTGGAATACTTCAACTGTCCAAGACAATACCAAACATGTCATATCTAAAATAACCAAGTCAGCTCAAGCATCCTACTATGCCAAGAGGACATCGCAATAGAAGTGAAAACATGCATGTGCATAGATAGTGAATCATACTCCAAATCATGTCTAGGAAAAAATAGGTGGTCACATAAGAATATATGGAACCAATGTTGAATACACTAAAGAATCGTCCATATCAAACATTTTCATTCAGTTGAAACCATCTCATTGATTTTTATCTACCCATAATCCACCCGATCTAGTCCCATTATGATCGTACCCATACTTGAGTTATATATAAGACTCCATATACTCTTCACAATACTCCACTAAAGCCGGCACTATTAATACTAATAAATATCATAAGCATATCAGTCATTTACCTTATTCTTAACTGTCACTCGTATCAATGTTTTCTTAGCAAATACATTGTCGCCTTCAAAAATTTCAAACTATGACTCCATTTCTTTTCATGGAAGCAATCCATGACAGATACGGATCCCACCCAAGACTGATATCACTAATTCCAAATCTTGTAGTATCTTTCCATCGAGATAAAGTTGTGGGCTATTATTGTAGTGCTTCAGGCGTCAAATCCATGGGCTGATACACACGAAAAATTAGAGAATTTGGGTGATTCTTTAAAAATGGCTTGTAAATACAGAAATGTGGGTTAAAATATGGTGTGAGTATAAGTGAAGTTCCCCAACTCATTACGAAGGTCCTAGTAAAGTTTTTTGAGAAAAATTTTTTGGGTGCTCCGGGCGCCAGATTCATGGGCTAATACACACGAAAAATCGTGGAGAATTTGGGCGATTCTTAAAAAAGGGATTGTAAATGCGGAAATGGGGGTTAAAAAAACGGTATGAGTATACATGAAGGTTCCCCAACTCATTACGGAGGTCCTCATAAAGTTTTTTGAGATAATTTCATTGGGTGCTCCCGGCGCCAGATTCATGGGCTAATACACACGAAAAATTGAGAAATTTGGGCGATTCTTAAAAAAGGCTTATAAATGCGGAAATGGACGTTAAAAAAATGATTTGAATATATGTGAAGGTTCTCCAACTTATTATGGAGGTCCTCATAAGAAAAAAAAATTAGTGCTCTCGGCGCCAGATCCATGGGCTAAAACACACGAAAAATTGAAGAATTTAGGCGATTCTTCAAAAAAGGGTTGTAAATGGAAATGGATGTTAAAAAAATGGTGTGACTATACGTAAAAGTTTGCCAACTTATTACGAAGATTCTCATAAAGTTTTTTGAGAAAAATATTTTGGATGCTCTAGGTGCCAGATCCATGGGCTAATACACAGGAAAAATAGGAGAATTTAGGTGATTCTTAAAAAACAGCACGTAAATGCGAAAATGGGCGTTAAAAAATGGAGTGAGTATACGTGAAGGTTCCCCAACTAATTACAAGGGTGCTCATAAAGTTTTTTGAATTTTTTTTTTGGGTTCTCCGGGCCTCAAATCTATGAGCTAATGCACACGAAAAATTGGAGAATTTGGGCGATTCTTTAAAAAAAAGCTTGTAAATGCAGAAATGAGACTTAAAAAATGATGTTAGTATACGTGAAGATTCCCGAACTCATTACGCAGGTCCTCAGAATGGTTTTTGAGAAAAAAAATATTTGGTGCTTCAGACGCTAGATCCATGGGCTAATACACACGAAAAATAGGAGAATTTGGGCGATTCATAAAAAAAGGCTTTGTAAATGCGGAAATAGGCGTTAAAAAAATGGTGTGATTATACGTGAAGGTTCCCTAACTCATTACGAAAGTCCTCAGTAAGTTTTTTGAGAAAAAATTTTTAGGTGCTCCGACGCCAGATCCATTAGCTAATACATACGAAAAATTGGGGAATTTGAGCGATTCTTAAAAAAAGGCCTTTAAATTTGGAAATGGGCATTAAAAAAATAGCGTGAGTATACGTGAAGGTTCCCCAACTTATTACGGAGGTCCTCATGAAGATTTTTGAGAAAGAAAATTTGGATGCTCCAGGCGCCAGATCCAAATACACATGAAAAATCAGGACATCTGGGTGATTCTTTAAAAAGGGATTGTAAATGCGGAAATGGGCGTTAAAAAATATTGTGAGTATACATGAAGGTTCTCAAACTCTTTACGGAGGTCCTCATACATTTTTTTTGATAAAAGCATCATGGTTGCTTCAGGCGCCAGACCCATGGACTAATACACACAAAAAATTGGGAAATTCGGGTGATTCTTATAAAAAGGCTTGTAAATGTGGAAATGAACGTTAAAAAATAGTGTGAGTATACGCGAATGTTTCCAAACTCATTACGGAGGTCATCATAAAGATTTTTGAGAAACTTGTTTTGGGTGCTCCGGGCACCATATCCATGGGCTAATACACACGAAAAATTGGGAAATTGGGGCGATTTTTAAATAAGGGCTTGTAAATGCGGAAATGGGCATTAAAAATGATGTGAGTATACGTGAATGTTCCCAACTCATTACGGATGTCCTCAAAAAGTTTTCTAAGAATTTTTTTTGGTTGCTTTGGACGCCAGATCCATAGGCTAATACACATGAAAAATTAGGAAATTTGGGCGATTCTTTAAAAATGTCTGTTTTATTTAAAAGGAAATATACATGGAAAATGACCGAGTTTTCGAAAAATCGATTAAACTTATGATTTAAGAGAAATTGAATTTCCAAAAGGACAGAGTCGCCACTTAATTTTTATTAAAAAATCAAGAAAAAATATAAGATTTTTCAAAAGACTTAAACAGATAAAATCAATTGAAAAAGGGTTCGAGTTCAAATGTACATTCCGAGAAGGTGTTAGGCCCTCGGAATGCCCGCTAACTCGCGGTTGACCGGCAATTTGACCAAAATGGCTTTGACTAATTTTTGAAATTTTAACTTAAGTAAAATAATTCATTTATTTTAACTAATTTTGAAATTTTGACTAAATAAAAGAATTCATCATGACTTTGACTGATTTTGAAATTTTAACTAAGCAAAAGAACTCATTTATTTTAGCTAAGTAAAATAACTCATTTATTTTAACTTATTTGCTCATTACTATTATTATTTTTACTATTTTATTTATCATAAGGGGGAATGAACTAAAGGGGAATAGTTCATAAAATGTCAACAAGACTAATATTAAGATGAAAACTAAGTAATAAAAAATATATATAATTTAATTCGAAAATAAAATGAAATGACCATTCTTGAGAAATTTAATTAAGTTAAATCATAAGATAATTAAAGTATTAGTCAAATATAATAAAATAATAAAGGGGGGGAAAGGAAGAGAATGTCAAATTTGGGCTTAGTGAATCAGAAACATCAACTTGAGTCGAGACAAAGTCGATTGTATCGTACTTCTGATTTTGATTGAGATATGACTCTTAATTTCTTTGGAAAAGACACAATTTTTTGAATATGGAGATCGAGCCTTGAAAGGTTGCCTACGTATCTCATGAGGGAGAATTCAGGTCTTACGTAGTTTGACCTTCCTTTTTTTCTTGAGTAAATCGACCTTTTCTGAGATATGAGAGTATGAATTTAAAAGTGAAGTTCAAATTTTGTTAGGAAACCAATGACTCGAATAGTATTTGGACGCACTTTTGATAGTGACTTGATATTTGTGTTTAAAGGGTTCTAGAGAATAATTTAAAGAGGAGTGAGCTAGAATATCTTCAAATAAAGCAACATATTCACACAAGCAGTTATAACACATAAGCAAATATTGCGCGTTCTAAACAAATATGTGACCCTTTTGTGCCAAGGGTAGGCCTAGCGATTCGAAAGATGTATAACGTCGTTTGAAACATTGCATTGCCTCGAAATCGAAATTTATACAAATTTTAAGAATAAAACTAAAAGGGAATACATAATAGGGAAATGGGATACAAAATATCAGTCCCGCGCAGGGGCATAATCCTAATCTATGCTTCCATGGAAAGATCATTCGCTCTTGAATTTTTTTTGTCATCTCCGGCTGTCCACGCTTTTGTTTGCAATGAAAACTTGCTCCTTCTTTGATTAGAATAATGCTATAATCTAACTCCCTGACCCAAGAGACATTGTTTTGCCAAATGACGTATACATCTTTCAAATTTAAACACATAAGTATGAGTGTCTTTTATTGACCAATGGGTCAAATTGACACAAAATGGACTTCTAATGGGCCCAACACGCCTTGGGTGTTGGGTCGACTTAGTTCAAAATGCGTTAAAGATTGAGATTTGGTTTCGCTCTACACTAGTTGACTAAGAGTGACTTTTGAGAAACTGGAAACCCAAGTGGACAACTTAGGCTGGAATTCACGACAACCATTGGACGCATGATGAACCAATAAATTGCCGATCATTTCGAAAAAGGGATGAGTATAAAAAAGTCCAGTTGCGGTTCCGCAAAACCGTCCTTTAATATACTATACATACAAGAGAATATGCCATGAAATGCAATGACAGTTATATCAATTTAAACAAGTTAAGAGCAGATAAACAATTTAGCAATTAATACAATTAGTCAAACAAGTCAAATCTTATGATTAGAACTTAATTAAATCCCCAGCGAAGTCGCCATTTCTGTTTTGTTTAAAAGGAAATATACATGGAAAATGACCAAGTTTTCGAAAAATCGATTAAACTTATAATTTAAGAGAAATCGAATTTTCAAAAGGACAGAGTCGCCACTTAATTTTTATTAAAAAATCAAGAAAAAATATAAGATTTTTCAAAAGACTTAAACAGATAAAATCAATTGAAAAAATGGTTCGAGTTCAAATGTGCATTCTGAGAAGGTGTTAGGCCCTCGGAATGCCCGCTAACTCGCGGTTGACCGGCAATTTGACCAAAATGGCTTTGACTAATTTTTGAAATTTTAACTTAAGTAAAATAATTCATTTATTTTAACTAATTTTGAAATTTTGACTAAATAAAAAAATTCATCACGATTTTGACTGATTTTGAAATTTTAACTAAGCAAAAGAACTCATTTATTTTAGCTAAGTAAAATAACTCATTTATTTTAACTTATTTACTCATTACTATTATTATTTTTACCATTTTATTTATTATAAGGGTGAATGAACTAAAGAGGAATAGTTCATAAAATGTCAAGATAATCAAAGCGTTAGTCAAATATAATAAAATAATAAAGGGGGGGAAAGGAAGAGCATGTCAAATTTAGGCCTATTGCTGCGTTTTTGGGCCTCCTTCAGCCCATTTTCGCTCCCAAACACCTGTGTATACAGCAAAGGTGTATTGTGGTATATGGGTCGTGTTTTGGGCCTTTTCCCTGTATATTGGACTGTACACTCAATGTATACATCTTAATTCAGCTCATCGAGCTCCTGTATTAATTTTTTTGAACCTGTATATCAAAATCCCTCATGTCTACTAGTGTATACTGCAAGTATAAAGCACTTTCCTTGGGCATTTCGGAATCCGAAAACTTGATTTCCCGCTCTGTACTTGCTGCTTTCGACCTGTACACCCGTTTCACAGCTTGCCATGGGGGTGACTCGAAGGTAAAGGATATTGGGGCCTTTATGGCCCATCCGAAATGCACAAGGGGAGACTTGAGTCCAAGTGACTCGAGTTGGCATCACATGTTGAAGGGAAAGAAAGAAATATTAGCATCTAACTTGCAACGACTTAATCAATTAAGAAAATTAAACATTTAAAATGCCAAATCCCAACGTTCCCAAATGGCCAATGCCTTACTACACTAGACAGAGAGAGTACCATACTGCCTAACATTATGGATACATAATAAAATAAAAGAAGAATTAGATGGACAACTACACATTCCTAACTCCACATGCTCCTGACCTATCAAAATACTAAAAAATAATAAATAAATAAAAGAGTAAACATGCTAAGGTGGAAATAAAGTGCGGATAGGCCCAAATCCAATGAAACTCGATTATGCAAATTTGATATAAAGAAAACGGCAAACAATTCGGCTACTTTTCAACACCAAACAGTAACAGCACATAGAGGAAGATATGAACTAATTGGAATACTATTAACACAAGATATCTAATAAAATAATGAAATAAGATAAAAGATAACACTATGAACTAATGAACATATATATATCATGAGAATACCAATGATAAGAAAAACTGATATTTACACAGTAAGGCTACCATAAGACATGTTAGATTAATGGACAAGAAAAATAGTACCTTAGAGTTTCAAAACAAGAGAATTATGAGCAATAAATGACAAAATGCATTCCTCTTCTCACAGTTTATGAAGAAGCAGTGATCAAAGGGGGGCATTTTGGGAACCAACATACTACAGGAGATAAGAATAGCTTCCGATATAAACACAAAGATTTAACTCGAACATCAAACCCAAATAAAGATGAAAAACTGATCATACGCTACTAAACTTGCACTTGAACATATCAAATGTCCCCTAAACCAGACTCAACAAATGTATAAAGAAAATATTTAAACAAGACTTGAGTAGTAATAGGGTGATCTATGCATAGACAACACATCTTTCTACTAAATTATATTAGTCAAATTGAGACTCTAATGGTTAGTTACCTGTAGACACGACCAAACAATGAAGACTCCGATGTTAAAAGAAAAGAACAAGGCACATAATCATTTGCGTAAGCTAACACTAACAATCGAACAGACCCTGACCTTAACTAAGCCTAAGAAGATGAAAAGAAATTGATCCAGACAACATCAAAGGATTCAAACAATAAGTAATCTTAGACTAAACATGAGAAGATTTGATAAAAAAAAAAGCTTAAACTAAATCAATACACATTCTATCAGCAAGAGGAGTAACATTTAGCTATATTCTAATGCTAAAACGACAACCCGGTATCACTATTAAAGGAAGTAGAAAGCGAACAACAACAACATAATCAAAATCGAAACTTCAAACAATGAAAACACGAGATGAAGAGGAATTTAACAAAGAGAAAAGGATATTACCTTTTTCCGGGTAGCGACTAGGACGACGAGCAAACAGATAGAGTGACTCCACTTCTACCTTAGAAAGACTTTGATGGGAATTTGAGTTGCGAAGCGAACAGACTCATAATTTCAACAATACGACTACTATCACCCTATATTTTCCTATTTAACATTTTTTGTAATCATAATTTTCTCTGTGCTTCTCTCTAAAGGTAGCCAAATTTCCCAAAATATTTCCTCTATATTTCCCGAGAATTTTCTCTAACACCCAGATTTCCAACTCAAAATAAAAAATCCTCCCTACAAAATGAACAAAGATATCATTATATAGGGGAAGTTTAGGGTAGATTTTTGGGGGGAATTCGGGTGAAATTTTTACCGTTCGAAATTCGAAATCCAAAAATTCTTTCACCAAATTGGGATGACACACTTTTCCTCTGAGATTTCAACCCATTCCGTAAGAGGAAAGGGGAGAAACGAGTGCTTGTACCACTGCTACGATATTAATAATCGAAAGGGACGTGAGGAAGAAGACAATAAATCGTAGAGAACTTGATTCACGCGTCCAAGGCGTGAGCCTGCCGTATATTTCGCCATTTGGAATCGCTATTTTCCATCTATTGGAATTGTTTGGTTGCTTTTCGTTTGTTCTTGTTCTGTCTAAGAACGTTGGAGCTGGAATTATCTTCTGGGTTCTATTTTGTGAAGGAAAAGGGGAGTGGGCCGGGTCAGGTTTAAGAGTAATGGGCTGGGTCGTGGGAATTGGTGTTGCATCGTTATATACATTGTAGTATATTTTGGGCTGGATACTATTGTGGGATTGGGTCGGCTGTTGCATTGAGGAAGAATATGAGTACTGGTTAGGCATATGTATTGTATTGTTAATGTGGAAAAGAATGGGATGAATTATTTGTTAAGTTGAAAAATTTGGAATGGATTATTTTAAGTTGAAAAGTAGGCCTAACTTGGTTCTTCTCAAAATTGAACCAAGGACAAGGGAAAAACGGCTAGCACAAAGTAGCCACGTAGGTTTCAAACTTAGGCAATTTAAATTTAATACTTAGCCAACTTGATCAAATTTAATAAATTTAGCTAATAATTAAATAAGACGAAATAATATTAATTAATTAACGAGCTTCTTAATCTTAACGAAATAAAATGATTAGCCTAATGAACTAATGACTCAAAATATAAACTACTAACTTAGATAAAATTAATTTAAAAAAGTATTTAAGTAAAACTAATATCTTTTGAGACCATTTTCGAATATTTATAAAAATGTACCAATTATATACGTAACACATATATTATTTAAAAATTATAAATAAGTGATAAACTATTTAAAATGACTTGAAAATATTTTTATTTTATATTATATATATATATATATATTATTATTTTTTATTTTTTATTTTATTTCTAATTTTCTAAAACTAATTATTCGAAATCGTTTGAAATTAAAGAAGCTCGATGATTAATCTATATTGTGGAGGTCCAAAATTGGGTGTCAACAACGTCTCGTAAATGCGGAAATGAGCATTAAAAAAATGGTGTGAGTATACGTGAAGGATGCCCAACTCATTACTGAGATCCTCATAAAGTTTTTCAGAAAAAAAATTTGGGTGCTCCGGGCGCCAGATTCATGGGCTAATAAACACAAAAAATCTTAAGAAATTTAGGCGATTCTTGAAAAAGGGCTGGTAAATGCGAAAATGAGCGTTAAAAAAATAGTGTGAGTATACGTGAAGGTTCCCCAACTCATTACGGAGATCCTTGTTGTTTCGTAATTTAACTAACCTTTAGAAAAATCACTTTTTGAAATGTTCTAAGCATAAAATAATTTGAGATAATACTTAGAAAAGAGTCGCCACTTAATTTTTTTAAGAAATTAATAAAACTTATAATTTTCAAAGATTTAATTAGAAAAAATATTATTTGAAAATACCAAAGAGAGTTCGAGGTTCAATTTACACTTCGAGAAGGGTTTAAACATTCGAAGTGTCCGCTAACATGCGGTTTACCTGCGACTTGACTAAAATATATTTGACTATTTCTTTGGGAAAATGATTTAACATAAAATTATAATTTACAATATTTGATTAACTTTGAGAAAATAATTAAGTAAACGAAGCATTTCTTACTCTTATTTTTTTTATTTTTTTAGAGAAAGGGACCCAAAAATGAAACATTTGAATTAAATTCAAGTTATTAGAATTTTAATAAAACTAGATTAATTAAAATCTATTTAAATCATTTTGAACTAATAATTTAAACCAAATTAATAAATTTAATCACGAGACTATTTTAAATCAATGGATAAGTAAAAGCTTTGCCTAACTTTTTGAGGAAAAATGACTAAATAAAAAACAACATTTTTTTTAGTTCATTTGAGAATAAGCTTTAACTTAACCATTTTAAAGTAAATAAAATGATTAAATGAAGAGGCGTTAAAACATATCTTGTTAAGAACAAAAGATTTAATTTAATTGAAGTTATATTTTTGACCAATATTTAATTAATAAAATAAATGACCTCAACACAAAACAAAAAAAAATAAATTTTAAAGCAAACCAACACAAAAAAAATAACTCATCTTTTGGGGAATCTTAATTAAGTTAATTAAAAGTTAGAGTTTAACAAGATTAGCCAAAACATAATCAAACAATTAGATGAGTAAAAGAGATAATGAAATTGGGCCCCTTCTTGGGCCAATTTCGCTGCAAATTTTGGCCTTTAACCCAATCCCGTTTTTGTATATACCGGCCGTATATTAGTGTAGATCGGTGTGT
Organism: Solanum tuberosum; assembly: GCF_000226075.1. Lineage (NCBI taxonomy): Eukaryota > Viridiplantae > Streptophyta > Magnoliopsida > Solanales > Solanaceae > Solanum > Solanum tuberosum. The sequence goes on along the minus strand of NW_006239253.1, from coordinate 109,131 downwards.
ATATCAGCTCTTTTCATGTATATCTTGCTTCCAAACACCTGTGTTTGATTTTTTGGACCTGTATATCAATATTCACCATGTATACCGATGTATACTGCTGTATACAACATGTATTCTGCCCATTTTCAGACTTTTCGTACACCTGTTTTCAATTTCCAGCTCGTATAAAATGGTTGCTGACTCGATGGAGAAAATGTTGGGTTTCTACCCAACCCATGATGCAAGGAGAGTAGATGGGAGTTCGTGGCGAACTCAAAGCAAATTTACATGTAAAAGAGCAAGGAAATGAAGATTAGTATTTAAAATGATAACATAACAATGCATTAAACTAAAACTACACAACTTATGGTAAAATGAGTTATTGCAATGATTTTTAATAAACCAAATGGGGGCAGTGCCTATGATGAGCTAGGCAGGGAAGGATAACAAGGGCTTACTAAGCTCAATTGAGTCCAAAACATACAAGTACATTTAAACTAGTCCAAGCTGCTACTTTAACAAACAAGTAGCATTGACTAAAATCCCTTTACATGACTAAGCAATTAAAAACAATATGACAAACAAAATTGATGTGTCACTTAACTACATTAATTAGGCACAAAAAAAAATGCATTCAATTTCCTCAAGGAAAAAGAGGTGTCTTGAGACGATGAAACCCAACTACTATATTCATAAAAATTCTAAAATGACAAACTAGATTTTTTAGCTAATTAATAAGTCATATAAATGCTAAGTGAGAAGATGGGATTCTAATAAGGAAAGTAGCAAACAACAAGTTATATGACTATGGAATTGAAAACCCAAGGCGTGAACAAACTTTGAACAACCTACAAATTTGAACTTAAATGTCCTCTTTTACTCAAAATGAACACATTAAAGTTATCATCAGAACTAAACTTAAACCAACATTATTACGATAAGGTGTCCCAAAAGTCGAGCACTTTAGCAGGACGGATTAATAATTTGCGAGCTGGGTAACAAAACAAGATTGAATCTTTTCTATTACACTGACTTACGATGCAAATTAGTGGCAGCCAACAATTTATTAGAATCTATAACATGTTCATGAAAGTGGCCTTTCAAACCCGTCGCATTATCAATTCAAACAACCTTAGCACATAGGACTAAATGTATATTCGGAAATCGGAAGTAAGTGAATAATAGGAATATGAGCTACGTTAGAACGAGATTATGGTGAGCTACACACATAACATTAGTAGCTAGGATACAAGAGAAACACAACCAACATTCAAATCACCTAAGAACATAAATAATTTCTACGGGATGAAGCCAACCATGGCGCTAAGCTACTGCGACATATCAAAACGGCAAAGAAGATAACCAAAATGTACCAACAAATAGTGAAGAAACAGAATGATATCCGGCATACTCGAAGTTGAAACCAAATGTATAGTATATTATTTCGAGCAAAAATTAAAAGAAGATTCAGCTAGCTTTAAATATACAATCCAGCCAATGAACCTCACTACCAACTCATAATCCCAAAGGAATTTTATCATTATGCGCTACCCCATGCTTATTGTTCAAAATTTCACAAAAGAAATGAAGCAGATGCAGGGGACCGAAGAGAAGAAACCAATTGTTATTCATTGCAGAGCATTTAGCAAACATTGAGTACATAATACATCCTATTGAGGCGGAAAAGTAAGAGGGGGCGAAATTACCTTTCTTGGAGCAGCGATTGGGAGCAAACGAGTTGGAGAATAGCGACTTTCACCACAAAATCCAACTACGACTAGCAAACAAGGAATCTGGGCAGAACTAGAGCGACTACCTTTCGGAATTTAAAATCAAAGGACTAAATGTGAAATTCTAAAGTATAAAACGACTATTTGCCTAAAACTCAAACTCAAACTGTGTCGAAATCCAATTTCCAAAGAAAAACTCTCTTTGTAAGTTATTTTCGTATATGTAAAATCCCCGATCTTCCCCCCCTCCCGTTCAACAATGAAAGAACATAGGTATTTATAGGGGAGATTCGAATTGAAAAAAGGGGGGGAAACGAGTTGAAAAGATGGATCAGAGTAGAATTCGAAATTCAAAATCTTGAAGAGATAAGAAATAAATTTATCCATTGCACCAATTTTCAACGGAAAAGAGGGGAGAGGGGAAGTGGAAGATGCGATTTGCTGTGGGATTTTCGGTCTGAGCGACTGTCGATGTTGACGTTTACTAGCCTTCTGGGTTTCGTCTGAAGAAGAAGAAGAAACGAAGTGGGGTCAGGTCGGCTTGTATAGGGGTAGGGCTGCTGGGTACTGTATGTATGTTGTAATGTATGTAGAATATTGTTGGAATGAGTTTCTTTAGGTGGGCTGCTGAGTGGGCTTTGAGAATGGAGTGGAATTTGGGCCAAATTTGATCTTAAATTTGGCCCGATCAAAGAGCAAAGTTTGGTTATATTTGGATTTTAAGAAATAAACAAATGGATCTCAAACTTGGCCAATGGAAATTAAGTAGTTAGCCATATTAAATTTAATTGGTGAATTCGGTTAAAACTAAATAAGATGAATTAGCAAAAATTAATTAATGAGCTTCTTAATCTTAACGAACTAAAAAATAATTAACTTAATTATAAACTAATTAATTCAATTACAAAACTAATTAACTCGAAATTATAACTATAACTTCAAGTAAATTAATAAAATATTTAACTAAAATGTAAAATCTTTTGTGATGATTTTTCAAATATTTATAAAATAACGTGATTGCAAAAATATACATATTTATTATTAAAATGATAAAATTACTTTAAATACTTGAAAGTATTTTGAATTTCATAAAACTCATTAATTCAAAATTATAACCATCCCTAATATTTAAAATATAAAATCTTTTTTTTTTAGACTATTTTTGAATAATCATAAAATATACTACTCCCTCCGTTTCACAAAGAGTGGCCTAGTTTGACTTGGCACGGAGCTTAAGAAAATAAAGAAGACTTTTGAATCTTGTGGCCCTAAATTAAAGTTATGCCAAATATATAAAATTGTCCTTTAATCTTGTGGTCTTAAACATGCCACGTGGAAAGTTGAAAGTAAAATGTTACCAAAAAAGGAAAGGAGCCATTCTTTTTGAAACAGACTAAAAAGGAAAGGAATCCATTCTTTTTGAAACGGAGGAAGTAATTATATACATAATTATGTAAAACATATATATCATCTAAGATTTATGAAAAGTGACAAACTATTTAAAAATCTTGCAAACTATATTATTATTATTATTATTGTTATTATTATTTATTTATTTATTTTTATTATTTTATTTTATTTTTTAGAAATTTTATAAAACTAATAATTTTAAATCGTTTGAAATTGGAGAAGCTCGAAATGATTAATTTATATTGTGGAGGGTCAAAATTGGGTGTTAACAGTCCTCATAATGTTTTTGAGAAAAATATTTTGGGTGCTCAAGGTGCCAGATCCATGAGCTAATACTCTGGAAAAATTAGGAAATTTGGACGATTTTTTAAAAAGGTCATGTAAATGCGGAAATGGGCATTAAAAAATGGTGTGAGAATACTTGAAGGTTACTGAACTCATTACAAAGGTGCTCATAAAGTTTTTTAAGAAAAATATTGGTGTTAGTAGACGTGAAGGTTCTCCAGCTCATTACGGAGGTCCTTAGAACGTTTTTTGAGAAAAAATATTTGGTGCTACAGGCGCTAGATCCATGGGCTAATACACACAAAAAATTTGGAAATTTGGGCGATTATTAAAAATGGGCTTTGTAATGCGAAAATGGGCGTTAAAAAAAATGATATGAGTATACGTGAAGGTTCCCTAACTCAATATGGAGATTCTCATAAAGTTTTTTGAGAAAAATATTTTGGGTGCTCCGACGCCAGATCCATGGGCAAATACACAAGAAAAATTAGGAAATTTGGGCGATTCTTAAAAAAAGGGATTGTAAATACGGAAATGGACGTTAAAAATGGTGTGAGTATACGTGAAGGTTTTCCAACTCATTACGGAGGGCCTCATACAGTTTTCTGAGAAAAATATTGTAGGTTCTCCGGGCGATAGATCCATGGGTTAATACACATGAAAAATGAAGGAAATTGGACAATTCTTATATAGGCTAATACACCCGAAAAATTGGGTTATATGGGCGATTCTTAAAAAAAGAATTGTAAATACGAAAATGAGCGTTAAAAAAAATGTTATGGGTAAACGTGAAGGTTCCCTAACTCATTACGGAGGTTCTCATAATGTTTTTTGAGAGAAAAAAATTGGGTGCTCTGGGCGCCAGATATATGTGCTAATACACACGAAAATTGAAGAATTTGAGTGATTTTTATAAAAAGGCTTATAAATACAGGAATGAGCGTTGAAAAAATTATGTGGGTATATGTGAAGGTTCCCAACTCATTACGGAGGTCCGCATAAAGTTTTTTGAGAAAATATTTCGGGTGCTCCGGTCCAGATCCATTGGCTAATACACACGAAAAATCAGAAAATTTGGGCGATTCTTAAAAGTGGACTTGTAAATGTAGAAATGAGCGTTACAAAAATGGTGTGAGTATATGTGAAGGTTCCCCAACTCATTATGGAAGTCATAATAAAGTTTTTTGATAAAAAAAAATTGGGTGCTCCGATGCCTGATCCATGGGCTAATACGCACGAATTTTTTGAAAATTTGGGCGATTCTATGAAAAGGCTTGTAAATGTGTAAATGAGTGTTAAAAAATATGTTAGTATACGTGAAGGTTCCTCAACTCATTACGAAAATCCTCATAAAGTTTTTCGAGAAAATTTATTTTGGGTACTCCGGACGCCAGATCCATGGGCTAATTCACACATAAAATCGGGGAATTTGGGAGATTCTTAAAAAAGGGTTTGGAAATGCGGAAATGGGCGTTAAAAAATGGTGTGAGTATACGTGAAGGTTCTCCAACTCATTACGAAAGTCCTCATAAAGCTTTCTGAGAAAAAAATTTATGGGTACTCCGGGCGCTAGATACATTGCCTAATACACACGAAAAATTGGAAAATTCAAGCGATTCTTAAAAAAGGGCTTGTAAATGTGGAAATGAGCGTTAAAAAATGGTATGAGTATACGTGAATGTTTCCAACTCATTACAGATTTACTCGTAAAGTTTTTTGAGAAAAAATTTTTGGGTGCTCCTAGCGCCATAACCATAGGCTAATACACACGAAAAATTGGAAAATTTTGGTGATTATTAAAAAAGGGCTTGTAAATGCAAAAATGGGCATTAAAAATGATGTGAATATACGTGAAGGTTCCCAACTCATTACATAGGTCCACATAAAGTTTTTGAGAAAAAAATTAGTTGCTCTTGGCGCCATATCAATGGGCTAATATATATACGTAAAATTGGAGAATTTGGGAGATTTTTTAAAAAGTGCTTGTAAATACACAAATGAGCGTTAAAAAAATGTTGTGAATATATGTGAAGGTTCCCCAACTCATTAAGGAGGTCCTTATAAAATTTTTGAATGCTCCGGATGCCAGATCTATGGGTTAATACACACGAAAAATTGGAGAAATTGGGCGATTCTTAAATATGGATTTGTAAATGCGTAAATGGACGTTAAAAAATGGTGTGAGTATATGTGAAGGTTCCCAAAATCATTACAAAAGTCCTCATCAAATTTTTTGAGAAATTTTTTTTTGGGTGCTCCTGGCACCAGATCCATGTGCTCCATACGCACGAAAAATCGGGGAATTTGGGCGATTCTTAAAAAATTGTTTGTAAATGCAAAAATGCTTGTTAAAAAAATGGTGTGAGTAAACGTAAAGGTTCCCTAACTCATTACGGAGGTACTCATAAAGTTTTTGAGAAAAAAAATTTGGGTGCTCTAGGCTACAGATCCATTGGATAATACACACGAAAAATTGAGAAGTTTGGGCGATTCTTAGTAAAGGGCTTGTAAATGTAAAAATGAGCGTTAAAAATGGTGTGAGTATACGTGAAGGTTCCCCAACTCATTATGAAGGTCCTCATAAAGGTTTTTGATAAAAGAAATTGCGTTCTCCGGGAGCCAGATCCATGGACTAATATACACGTAAAATATGAAAATTTGGGAGATTCTTAAAAAAGGGATTTGTAAGAGCGGAAATGAGCGTTACAAAATTGTTATGAATATTGGTGAAGGTTCCCCAACTCATTACGGAGGTCCTCATGAAGTTTTTTGAGAAAAAAATTTGGATGCTCCAGGCGCCAGATCCATGGGCTAATACACACGAAAAATTGGAGAATTTGAGTGATTCTTAAAAAAAGGCTTGTAAATACGAAAATGGGCGTTAGAAAAATGGTGTGAGTATACGTGAAGGTTTCCTTAACTCATTTTGGAAGTCCTCATAAAGTTTTTTGAGAAAAATAATTTTGGGTGCTCGGGCGCCAGATCCATGGGATCATACACACGAAAAATCGGGAAATTTAGGCGATTATTAAAAAAGGGTTTGTAAATGCGAAAATGAGCGTTAAACAAATGGTGTGAGTAAACATGAAGGTTCCCAAACTCATTACGGATGTACTCATAAAGTTTTTGAGAAAAAAATTTAGTTTCTCCGAGGTCCAGATCCATAGGCTGATACACACGAAAAATCGTGGAATTTGGGAGATTTTTAATAAAGGAGCTTGTAAATGCGGAAATAGGCGTTAAAAAACTAGTGTGAGTCTACGTGAAGGTTGTCCAACTCATTACGGCGGTACTCATAAAGTTTTTTGAAACAAAAATTAGGGTGCTCCGGGCGCCGGATCCATTGCTAATACACACGAAAAATTAGGTAATTTGAGCGATTCTTTAAAAAGGGCATGGAAATGCGAAAATGGGCGTTAAAAAAAGAATGTGAGTATACGTGAAGGTATCCCAACTCATTAGAATGGTACTCATAAAGTTTTTTGAGAAAAAAAATTAGGATGCTTCGGGCGCCAGATCCATGGGCTAGTACACAAGAAAAATTGGGAAATTTGGGTGATTCTTAAAAAAAGACTTGTAAATGCGGAAATGGGTGTTAAAAAAATGGTATGAACATAGTTGATGGTTCCCCAACTCATTAGGGAGGTCCTCATAAAGGTTTTTGAGAAAAAAAAATTGGATGCTCCGGGCGCCAAATCCATGTGCTAATATATACAAAAAAATCGGATAATTTGGGAGATTCTTTAAAAATAACTTGTAAATGCGGAAATAAACGTTAAAAATGTTGTCAGTATACGTGAAGCTTCCCCAACTCATTACAGAGGTCCTCATAAAGTTTTTTTAAGTACAAAAATTTGGATACACAGGGCGCCAAATCCATGGGCTAATACACACGAAAAATTGGAAAATTTGGGCAATTCTTTAAAAAAGGTTTGTAAATGCGGAAATTGGCGTTTAAAAAATGGTGTGAGTAAATTTGAAGGATCCCAACTCATTATAGAGGTCCTTATTAGTTTTTTGAGAAATTTTTTTGGGTGGTTCGAGCGCCAAATCCATGGGCTAATACACACGAAAAATCTAAAAATTGGGCGATTCCTACAAAATGGCTTGTAAATGCGGAAATAAGTGTTAAAAATGGTGTGAGTTTACGTGAAGGTTCCCCAACTTATTACGGAGGTCCTCATAAAAAAATTTAGAATTTTTTTTTTGGTTGCTTCGGGCCAGATCCATGCGCTAATACAAACGAAAAATCAGGGAATTTGGGCGATTTTTAAAAAGGTTCTTGTAAATGCGGATGTGGGCGTTAAAAAAATAGTGTGAATATAAGTGAAGGTTCCCCAACTCATTACAAAGGTCCTCATAAAGTTTTTTGAGAATTTTTTTTTGGGTGCTCTGGGTGCCAGATCCATGGATTAATACACAAAAAATATGGGAATTTGGGCGATTCTTAAAAAAGGGCTCGTAAATGCGGAAATGGGCGTTAAAAAATGGTGTGAGTATACATGAACGTTCCCAACTCACTACGGAGGTACTCATAAAGTTTTTTGACAAAAATATTTTGGGTGCTCAGGACGACAGATCTATGGGTTAATACACACGAAAAATTGGAGAATTTGGGCGATTCTTTAAAAAAAGGCTTGTAAATGTGAAAATGGGCGTTAAAAATGGTGTGAGTATACGTGAGGGTTCCCAACTAATTACGGAGGTCCTTATAAAGGTTTTTGAGGAAAAAAAATTAGGTGCTCCGTGCTCCAAATCCATGGGGTAATACACACGAAAAATCAGGGAATTTGGGCAATTCTTAAAAAGGGACTTGTAAATGTGGAAACGAGCGTTAAAAATGGTGTGAGTATACGTGAAGGTTCGCCAATTCATTACGGAGGTCCTCATAATGTTTTTTAAGAAAAAAAATTAGGTGCTCCGGGCACCAAATCCATGGGCTATATAGTCCATGGATTTTTGGTGATCCGAGATTCTAGCTTGATTTTGGCTGAACTTTTTCATGGACATCGGTTAAGACCTGAGTAATGGAGCCAGCTGGTCATGAGGGGGAAACAGGTGCATTTTCATGTTCAAACGAGTCCAAAAGCAAGTAAAATCCAGATTTTACCGATTTTCGTATGCGATAGTCCATGGATTTTGGCTTGTTTTTGGTTGAATTTTTTTTATGGACGTCCATTAAGACTTTAATAATGAAGTCAGTTGGTCCCGAAGGGCCAACGAGCGCATTTTTAAGTTCAAACGAGCCCAAAGCAGGTAAACCCAGATTTTGCCAATTTTCGTGTGCTATAGTCCATGGATTGTTGGTGATTTGGGATTCGAGCTTGTTTTTGGCCGAAATTTTTTGTGGACGTCCGTTAAGACCTTAGTAATGACGCCAGTTGGTCCCTAGGGGCAAACATGTGCATTTGAAGTTCAAACGAACCCCAAAGTAGGTAAAACCAGATTTTACCAATTTTCGTGTGCTATAGTCCATGGATTTTTTGTGATTCGGGATTTTGGCTTGTTTTTGGCTGAAATTTTTCATAGACGTCTGTTAAGACTTTAGTAATGGAGCCAGTTGGTTCCGAGGGGAAAATGGGCAACGAGCTCCAAAGTAGCTAAAATCATATTTTACTGATTTTCGTGTGCTATAGTCCATGGATTTTTGGTAATTCGGTATTCTGTCTTGTTTTTTGCCGAAATTTTTCATGGACATCCATTAAGACCTTAGTAATGGTGCAAGTTGGTCCGGAGGGGCAAACATGTGCATTTTCAAGTTCAAACAAGCCCCAAAGCAGGTAAACCCAAATTTTGCCAATTTTTCGTATGCTATAGTCCATCAACTTTTGGTGATCCGAGATTTCGGCTTATTTTTGCCAAATTTTTTCATGAACGTTCGTTAAGACCTTAGTAATGGAGCCAGTTGGTTCCAAGTGGCAAACATGCGCATTTTTAAGTTCAAACGAGCCCCAAAGCAGGTAAACACAGTTTTTACTGATTTTCGTGTGTTATAATACATGAATTTTTGGTAATTCAGGATTCCGACTTATTTTTTACCAAAATTTTTCATGGACGTCACTATATCTAGAAAATATCTCATTTTCTAATACTCCTCCTTGAGATTATGCTTGGATACTTCAAATTTCTCCTTGGGAAGAGTCTTGGTAATGATATATGCAATCTATTGATTTGAGCAACAATGAACAAGTTTAACTTCACCATCCTTTTCTGCTTGTCTGATAGCGTGAAACTTCACATTTGTATGCTTGATATGATCATGTTGTTCTGATTTTTTGGTAATAGATATTGTTGACTTGTTGTCAACCTTAATGACAATAGCTTCAATGTCATTTTTTCTCGAAAATCACAAAGAATTTTTCTTAACCATAAAGCTTGGTTAGTTGTATCAGCACTGGCGATATATTCTTTTTCTGAAAAAGATTGAGCTACCACCTCTTGCTTCTTTGAATTCCATGAGAACATACTTGAACGAAGTGTAAAAGCATATCCAAAAGTGTTTTTCATATCATCAACACTTCTTGCCCAATCACTATCCGAATAAACCATCAATTGCCCTTGCTCTTCCTTTTTAAACAAAATATTGTTGGGGTTTTAAATGTTGTGAATGGAAAATGAAGAGTTGTGACTTTTATGAAAAGTTGCGAATTTTATGAAAAGTTGTGACTTTTATGAAGAGTTGCGACTTTTATGAAGAGTTGCGACTTTTTCGTAGGGTTGTGACTTTTATGAAGGGTTATGACTTTTGACTTTTGCAAAGGATTGTGACCTTTTCACAAGGCACAATAAGCACTTGTTCATACTATCATTTGTTGCCTATAAATAAAAGGGTTTCCTCTTATTTTTCAACAATTAATTTTCTGAACTTCTTATTCTGCACAAACAAATTCTAGTGTATTTTACTACCTTTGAATGGTTCGGCAACACCGTAGTTTTAGGTAGTGAATAAGATCGTTCTATCTTGGAGGGATATATTCCATTAACTTCGGTTACTTGAGGAGAATAATATCCTCAAGGAAACAATGTGCATTCAGTAGACTTGATTTTCTTCTTTGAGAAAATATTTTCTATATGATTTCTGATTTGTTTCAGATTCTATTTTTTTTATTGGTTTTAAGTTTCTTGTTTTGAAGATATTCGTTAAACATTGTTGTTTCTTACCAAGTTCTCTAAAGTCGTTGTTCTAACTTCTAATTATCTTAGTAATACAAATTAATGACAAATACAATAATCAGCAGTTCCCTTGATATACCTCAACTTCGCTTAGCGACACCGAGATGAACTTGACTTGGAACATGCCTAAATCTCGACATAAGGGGATCACCTATTTGCTTGAGAGTTACTCATTGTTCAACACGAGCAAAACAATTTTGGTATTCTTGATGTTTGCATTTGTTTTGTTCGTTACAAAACTGAGGCAGCCTGAGACTAAGTAGGGAGCGTTAGAAAAAATTAAAGCATCGTTGACATTACTATAGTTATGGAAAAGACAGATCATTACCATACAAATCACTTGGATACTATATGTATGCTAGTGTCTATACAAGCTAAATATCGATGATCCTTTGTTTTGCTAGTGGTTCTTGTATGTATCAAAGAAGTATAGTGTGAGGCACCTACAACTTCAAAACAACTCATCTTACTAAGTTTAATACGACGAGTTCTAAAATATTCGTCGACAAACTAGTATTGCTCTAGCAAAATTATAAAAAGAAAATTTCAGATTAATACAATACAACCTCTGAGTAAAATAACCTCTCTAAATTCTATGCATTTCTATAGTTATCTTTGTTGATGTGAAGGGCAAAACTGAAGCTCGGCACATGGGACAATCTTTTTTCCTTAGCAACCATTGTTTGATGCAACCTACATGATATTCATGTCCGCATCGTAGAGTCCCAATGGTCTCTTCCTGCTCAAATTCCGAGTGACATATGGCACAAATCTCTTCAGTTTCCGTTGAATTATTCACTTCGTCTTTAAGCACAACAACCTGATGAATTCTTGTTTTAATCCATTCTATAGGATCATCCCTATTGACATTATAATTTGGCGGATTTCTCAAATTTTGATCGTCTGACCTCAAGTGCCTATCCACTGAATCACGGTCACTCAAGTTAGTAATATTAATTCCATCCATGATTATGATTGGAGCAGCAGAATTAATTACTAACTTATAATAAGTTTTGAGTGACAATTAATTATTTATAGAAATGCCTGGTGAGTCATATATTTCCTACTTCAATAATAAGTTGTATTCCTATTTGTTTTGGAATTGGATTTATTTTTATTGAGCTGTTAGTTTATCCATTTATCATTTATGGTATTATTTGTTAAATGGGCTTAAATCCTATTCCTAAAGAAATTAGGAGAACTAAATGAATTAAGAAACTTTACTTTCTTTCAGGTTTCAGCGTTAAGTGTCCAAACTTTGTTTCCGCGTTAAGTTTTTTAGAAAATATGGTAAGGCATCGAGTTAAGTTATTATAAAACTCTGTTTTCTGATAGCTCGTTTTACTCTGTTCATTTCAAAAATCGATAATATCGTTCTTTTCTGTTCCTTCAGTACTCAGAAATCCCAACATTGTTTCTGTTGAAATTTTCTCGTGTTGAACAATGAGTAACTCTCATTCTTCTCCAGATTATCATCAATATTCGCAATATATGTTTGTGAATTCGCGTAGAATTGGAATTAGAAGTAGGCGATCCCCCTATGATCATTCCAGAAGAAGACAACACGATTATCCCTTTGTTTTGGGATTACAAGCCACAATTACTCCACACAGTGGCGGAATTACAATTATTAACGTCAGTAGTCGTGATTTAGTGGAAAGGGCCTTAAGGCAGCTGCATGTACAAGACTATTTCAATGGCGGATCATCACCAAATTCTTCAGATGATTCTCAACCAGAAAGTGAACTGATTGATGATCAAGAGGAGGATGATATATTATTGGGGTATTTTAAAACAAGAATTCATTGTGTTGCTGGCGGAATAAATAATCCCACAGAAACAAAAGAGATTTGTGCCATATGTCAAGCGGAATTTGAGCATGAAGAGTCCATTGGGACACTGAGGTGCGGACACGAATATCATACAGGCTGCATCAAACAATGGTTGCTGAGGAAAAAAGATTGTCCCATGTGTCGAGCTTCTGTTTTGCCTTGAAATACATAGTAGCATTTAGAGATTATTTTATTCAGAAATTCTGTAGTAGTAATCTGAAGTTTTGACAGATACTTGTTTATGTGTTCTGTAAAACTCATCTCATTAAACTTAGTAAGACAATTAGTTGTTCTGAAGTTGTGAATGTAACGCGCTATAATCTTTTGATATAGGGAAAAGGGTCAAAAATACCCCTCAACTTTGTTTTATTGTTTGACTATACCCTTACCGTTAAAACGAAGTTATTTTTGCCCCTGCCGTCTACAAACTCATCACATTTACTCCTCAATTGGATGGAAACCCCCAAATCAACAAAAATTACCCGATTTACTTAAATTAACCAATTTTAACCCGATTCCGATCCATCTAATAGATGACCCGCTTTGTTCATCTTCATCTTGAGATCAAGGCAAAAAACAATGGAGGAAAATACATTTTCAAAGACATGAATAACATTTTCATAACCTAATGGGATTAAGTAAATACAAGTAAGTAAGCCTAAAACCTCAACTTCCCCAACCTTCCTACTTCCCAGACGATTAAACCCATCGTCGCCGTAATCACTGTTCCGGCACCATTACAAAGCCCAAGCAATTCAGTCAGAAGCTTTTATGTCATAATCATGAGATGTTTCAATCGATTTATTTCTAATTCTCTGTATCACCGTTCCAGAA